>NW_015636147.1:951-1140 GCF_001515625.1 Sinocyclocheilus rhinocerous
TCTTCTACTTCACCTGTTGAATTCACTATGGCAACAATCTGCAAGATCTGCGCGGGACCGATAGAGCCGCCGGATCAGCACGACTACTGCGTCGCCTGCCTGGGCCTGGCCCACACAGAGGCGGCGCTGGACGAGTCCAACTGTGGGCATTGCGTGGACCTTCCGGCCCGCGTGCTCCGGACCCGCCGC
>NW_015636147.1:1809-1954 GCF_001515625.1 Sinocyclocheilus rhinocerous
CCGCGCAGGACCACCGCCCACCTTGCCAATAAAGCATATGCGTCTGATGGTGAGGCGGCTTCCTCGCTGCACGCCATAGCAGTGCTGCAGGTTTTTCAGACGAAGCTCCTGCAGGCAGCGGAGGGCGGAGCCCTCACGGCAGAGG
>NW_015636148.1:0-291 GCF_001515625.1 Sinocyclocheilus rhinocerous
TGATTTTATTACATTTTATTGAATGTCTGACGGTGTTGACAAAAATTGGGGACACAACGTTAAAATCGTATTAAACATGCATGTGTCATTAAAAAACAACCTTGCTTTGATAGGAGATATTATTAAGTGTTGCTTTTGATAAAACAAGCTCTTTTTCATCATTAAAAAAAAAACATTTTTATCCATTTTATTGCATATGAATGATTGAACCCTTCTCTGTGGACACACTGTTTTAGATGTAGTGAGAGGACATAAAGAAACATAGATTTGGTATAATAATGAGAAAATTAA
>NW_015636148.1:407-632 GCF_001515625.1 Sinocyclocheilus rhinocerous
TTTTATTTTTAAACCTAATAGCAGTTACCCTTGCTTGCTGGACCTTGTCCCATGTCTCAAGAATGACTAAAATACATGATATTGAGCCCAATTAATGAGCCACGTGGGACATTTTAAATCGATACATGGATATAAACAGATTTTTAATATATTATAAATCTGTTCATGTATAGATTTAAGATGTCCCATGTGGCTATGAAATGCATATAATGTGTGAATTATCAC
>NW_015636149.1:0-584 GCF_001515625.1 Sinocyclocheilus rhinocerous
TAACTGACATAGCATTTATTACAGTATTGAAACTATTCTGCCTTAAATTACTATGTGTTAAAAAAAGTGTTTGTTGTATATAAACAAATCATTATTATTGGTTATTGTCCAGCAGTTATCTGATTTCTAAGCCAATTAAAAGCTAGAAATGAGAGAAAAAATAAAGTTGACATATACCAGTCAAAAGTTTTTGAACGGTAAGATTGTTCATGTTTTTTAAAGAAGTATCTTCTGTTCACTAAGCCTGCATTTATTTGATCCAAAGTACAGCAAAACAGTAAAAAATTTTAATATTTTTACTAGGCTATTTCAAATAACTGTTTTCTATTTGAATATATTTTAAAATGTAATTTATAGTGATACTATTTAAAATAACGGTTTTCTATTTGAATATATTTAAAAATGTAATTTATAGTGATTTCAAAGTTAAATTTTGCATCATTACTCCAGTCACACTATCCTTCAGAAATCATTCTGATATTCTGATTTGCTGCTCAAAAAACATTAATAATAATAATAATAATAATTTAAAAAGGTTACTTGAGCAGCATATCAGCATATTAGAATGATTTCTGAAGCATGTG
>NW_015636150.1:0-237 GCF_001515625.1 Sinocyclocheilus rhinocerous
CATTCATAAACGAGACACCGCTGTGTTTGAATGGAGATGCGGAGCAGCTCTGCTGTGTCTGTTTTAAACTATTTTCGATGACGAAATAGAGCAAAATCAGACAATAGTGTTATAGTCAGACAATGTAAGTCACTTAATATTAACTTCTTGTTTATTGAATTGTATTGTATTAAATCAGTATCATATTTACAAACTCCCTTAAAAATCATTAAAAGCTGTCACTCATCTTAGCTCATC
>NW_015636150.1:384-590 GCF_001515625.1 Sinocyclocheilus rhinocerous
TACATTACTCAACGCTGCAAAAACACGTAGAAACCTTTGAAGCTCCCCTGAGCACAATCACAAGTATGATGATGATCGGGGTCAGTCGCACTGGTGCTCCTAAAAATTTCATAGTAGCATGCAGTAGTTTTCAGTCGCAAATGCAACTGAAATGGTCACAATGTAGAGCCCTGCATCTAAACTTTTCTAAAGACAGCAAGTTCCCC
>NW_015636151.1:0-565 GCF_001515625.1 Sinocyclocheilus rhinocerous
GCCGGCATTTAAACTGACAGTAATCAAAAACGACCAGGTTAAAAATAACGTGGGCAGGTTGCAATTTGGTAACACAAACGTAATGATCATCATGATATATTATCTGTAAGACAGATGTACTGAATACGGACACAAAGAGAAAAGAATAGTCGCGCAAGCAGAGAAAATACTGTACCAGACAGACAGCATAGGCACGGGAAGTGGGTGTGCTGGGTGCTGCAGCAGCACGCCCTGTTTTTTCTGTGGGCAACTTTAACTGTTGGGAATAAAAAAAAAAATTGGAGTGTCTATTTACATTAAGTGCAAATAGCCAAAAAATCGGAGTGTCTATTTACACTAAGTGCAAATAGCCCGCCTTGTTGGCAGAGGCTTACATTAATTCCACCCACCAAAGTGTGATTGGGCTAGTCATCATTACAAAAGACGGATACAAATTATCAGATTCAGTGGCGCAAATGGTAAAGTTTGTGTCATACTCCTTTTTGACGCGATCGACCCGGGTTCAAATCTGCCTTTTGGTGAACTTTTTTTTCTCCCTTTTCAAATTTCAAATAACATCAGAAAA
>NW_015636152.1:0-555 GCF_001515625.1 Sinocyclocheilus rhinocerous
CGTTAAATATCGCATGCGATTTATCGTGCAGCCCTAATTCAAACTCATTCCATATCAGGAGAATAGTGTGGTACAGAAAGTCTATGTCCATAGAAAAGGTTCTGAATGAATTATGTTACTGATACCTAATGGTCAAAAGCAATAGCAAAAGTAATAGGTCAATATTATTAAACTGCAGACAAAGATTTTGAATAGCTAGGCTGGCTTGTACACTATATTGCAAAAAGTATTGGGACCTCCCCTTCTAATGAACAGGTTTGACTACTTTAGTAATTTCCATGAGTACAAATCTTAATGTTTAAGCATATAATGATATTCTAGGGAATTGTGTGCTTCTAATTTTATACCAATAGTTTGAACAGGACCCTTTTCTATTCTAACACAACAATGCCTCTGTGTATAAGGCAAGGTTAAAAAAAAACAATGTCTCTGTGTATAAGGCAAGTCCTAATCGCGGCTGAACACCTCTGCTGTGACTTTAAATGCAGACCTTGAGCTAAAAACTCGTCACCAAACACTAATGACTTGTACATATGCGTACAATCATTTTAGACA
>NW_015636153.1:0-543 GCF_001515625.1 Sinocyclocheilus rhinocerous
TCCAGATCAGTTCCATCTATAACAGCAACAAATTTCAACAAAAGCATAAACAAAAATCAATAGGGACAATGACACATCAGGCAAAAACATGCCGTTCATACACATTGCTCCCAAAAAAAAATACAAGAAACATCCCAGCAAGCAATAGCCGCCATTTCAACGTCTCGGTTAAGTATAGACCTGATATAGTCCGGCTATGTGTAACCCACTTCTAGCCCAAATAACCTTGAATTTGGTTTAATGTCGTTTTTTGGCAAAATAACTTGTGAGATGTATGATATTCCATCATGTAAGCAAAGTAACAGCGTTTACAAGGTTTGGTTTCATTTCTTTGACATGTTCAATACGTAGCCTGTGCATAGCCACGATTTAGCTCGTAGTCAGAGCGGCTATCTGTAGCCCACTTATAGTCAAACCTGATTCACTGTAGTTTTTGGCCAGACAGCGCATGAGATGGTTGATATCCCATCATGTTCGCAGTGTCAATAATATCTACAAAGATATGTGTCATTTCATGACATGGTCTATATGTAGCCACGATTT
>NW_015636153.1:754-867 GCF_001515625.1 Sinocyclocheilus rhinocerous
TCTCGGTTAAGTATAGACCCGATATAGTCCGGCTATGTGTAACCCACTTCTATCCCAAATAACCTTGCATTTGGTTTCATGTCGTTTTTTGGCAAAATAACTTGTGAGATGTA
>NW_015636154.1:0-966 GCF_001515625.1 Sinocyclocheilus rhinocerous
TTTTTAATCAAATAATTACTGCAGAGGTGAGCAGAAGATAATTCTCTCCAAAACATTAAAAATGTTATCAACTTCAAACTTTTGAACACTAGTGTATGTTTGAGATTTGACTTACTAGTCTTATGGTCAATAGCATCTTGGAGATGTTGTCTGACAGGAGGTCCGCTCCAGCTCTGCTAGGGTGCAGCAGGCCGTCAGCATTGAAGAATCTAGGAACGAAACAAGCAATCTGACACAGAGCCAACAATATTTAGTCTGCAGTTCCAGGTTTATTAGAAGGAAACACACTAGAGCAGAGGTGAAATGCAAAAAACAAAAAGGATAATATATTAAATATGAACAAGTAAGCCTAAAATATAAATTCAGTTATAACAGAATTTATATATTTAGGTTTACTTGTTCATTTAATATTGCTCATATGGTGTAACTCGCTTTAGGATGTCAAAACCTTCTTAAAATACCTGTAATAAATCAAAAAGGTGTATTTTTCCAAAAGCAAATAACAGATTCATGGTGATATAGGCGAAATGTTGTGAAAAATGCATATTAGGTTATTTAATGAGCTTTTTCAGCGTTTCCTACATCTCTGTCAGCAGTAAGTTATTTAATGAGCTTTTTCAGGGTTTCCTACATCTCTGTCAGCAGCTCCCTTCAGAAATGTTGAAATCTTGGACATTACCTTCTGTTGTAGAAGGGTTCTTTTGTCACTCTTGAAATCACAGAACAGTTTTATCAATATTTATTTACCATAAAAGATCAAAACCAATTTTCGCGCTCCTTGATAACGTTATGTCACTGGTAAACAGCAAAGTGTATAGGTTTAGGTTAAGTAAATTAAGCAATTTCCAATCATCCATTGAAAAATTACCAGCAAAACCGTAACAAAACGGTCAAAAGCTCTCATCTAGACAAAGATTTGATTAAAAGCCCAAACTTTCATAAATAAGAGCACAATATAGAGTTAGC
>NW_015636154.1:1386-1616 GCF_001515625.1 Sinocyclocheilus rhinocerous
TTTGTGAATTTAACGTGTCTGGCTTCCGGTGACAAACAGCTTGTTTTGCTGTTTGCTATTGCAAACTGGTGTATCTTACCATGTTATTTTAATGTATTGTCTTAATTATGAACGTACTGGTTTGTAGTGCAAACAGTTTTACCATTTACTACACTTTGTTCTTCTCGTTATTTTTCTATAACCATGATCACAAGCCTCACACATTCACATACAATTGCTTGGTGGATAGA
>NW_015636155.1:0-890 GCF_001515625.1 Sinocyclocheilus rhinocerous
TAAAAGCGCTATATAAATAAAGGTGACTTGACTTGACTTGTTTAACAGCCCCATATTACAATGTTTTTCTTATTTGCAAGCATGCCTTGGATGGCTCGGGTGGGTTAGGATTTAAATCTGTCTAAGGACAGGAGCGCTTTGAAGCGGGATAGCCTCATCTTTTTTTTTTCTTTTTTTTTATGCAATTCATTTGAGGCTGTAGATGACCAGTTTAGGGATAAGGAATTCCCTTGTAAGTTAAATAACAGGGATTATGCCCAAGTTCGTTTGATAATGTTTGTTTGTTCATGTTTGTGCTATTTTTTTATTTTTTATTTCGGTCAGCTCAATAACCTGTTTAAAGATTGTAGTGCATACTGGTACAGAAGTTGGTGGAATAAGACAATATTGACATTGCACTTCTCCAAGAAACCCACCTAGACAATATAGAACATATGAAGCTACAGCAAGGTGGCTTCAGGCAGGTGTTTTTCTCGTAATTTTCATCAAAGAGTAGAGGTGTAGCAATATTAATAGGTAAGAATTTACCCTTTAAATTGGAAATATCGGTGAATGATAAATATGGGCGATATGTTATGATTAAAGGTTCTGTTCAGGGACATGGAATTTCTTTGATGAATGTGTACTGCCCTCCAGCACACCCATCAGATTTCCTCACTAAAATATTTTTTGAATTCTCAGCAATGAATAGTGAAAATTCTATAGTAGGAGGGGATTTCAATTGTATTCTCTTTTATGGGAGACAAGTAAGGCCTATGCCAGAGGTTTAATTATTTCATTTTCAGTTAATATGAAACGGAAAAAACGAGAAGCAGGAAGTACTAGAAAAAGATTTAGCGAAGAAAGAGGAAGTGTATTTTAAATATCCTTCTCCCATATTACTGAATGAG
>NW_015636156.1:0-1341 GCF_001515625.1 Sinocyclocheilus rhinocerous
TAGCTCCGACATCGTCTTCTCCTGTTGCTCCAACATCATCATCTCTTGTTGCTCCAATCTCAACATTTCCTCTAGCTCCGACATCATCTTCTCCTGTTGCTCCAACATCATCTTCAACTGTTGCTCCAACATCATCATCTCATGTAGCTCCAACATCATCTTCTCTTGTTGCTCCAACATCATCTTCAACTGTTGCTCTAACATCATCATCTCAAGTAGCTCCAACATCATCTTCTCTTGTTGCTCCAATATCATCTTCAACTGTTGCTCCAACATCATCTTCTCTTGTTGCTCTACATCATCTTCTCCTGTTGCTCTAAGATCATCATCTCCTATAGCTCTAACATCATCTTCTCCTGTAGCTCTAACATCATCTTCTCCTGTTGCTCCAACCTCAACATTTCCTCTAGCTCCGACATCATCTTCTCCTGTTGCTGCAACATCATCTTCTCCTGTAGCTCCAACATCATCATCTCATGTTGCTCCAACCTCAACATTTCCTCTAGCTCCGACATCATTTTCTCTTCTTGCTCTAACATCATCATCATCTCCTGTAGCTCTAACATCATCTGCTCTTGTTGCTCCAACCTCATCTTTTCCTGTTGCTCTAACATCATCTTCTCCTGTAGCTCCAACTTCATCTTCTGCTGTTGCAGAAATGCAAAAACTATACCAAGTAGCAGCACTGCAACTGCACATGCAATCACTGTCTGATTTTTTCTCCTTGTAATTTCTGTCTGAGTTGTTTTAAACATCTCAAAAATGTAAGGCATCATTTCATTTTTCTTCATCATTGTGTCAATATTTTTCAGCAGTCCAGTGACCTGATCTTGATGGTTTCTGTCCTCATTGTTGAATGAGTGATATCTGCCTTCACAGCTTCGAACTAATTCCATTAAATAGTCACTTTTACTAATGTACTCTTCCACAGGTTTTCCCTTCAGCAGATCAGCGTGAGTGAACAGAATGATGGTACGACTCATAGCTTCTTCTCCAAAGTTCTCCTGAATCCATTTCACTGCTTCTCTCTCTTCTTTTGTGAAACTCACACCTAGCTTTAGCACCAGCAGAAACACATGAGGACCAGGAGATGACATCTGCACACACTTTTCTATTTCAGTCTTCACTTGTTGTTTATCCATAGCTGTGTTAAATAGTCCTGGAGTGTCAATTAAAGAGACGTTTTTTCCATCCACCACTCCTTCCTGTTTCTCACATGATTTATTGGCTGATTTCATGAAATCAACAACTTCAAAAGCCTTTCTGCCCAGGATAGTGTTTCCTGTTGCACTTTTTCCTGATCCAGTTTTACCCAGAAGAACAATCCTCAGATCAGTCCCT
>NW_015636156.1:1407-4701 GCF_001515625.1 Sinocyclocheilus rhinocerous
AAACATTTAACATGTTCACCCAAATATACATTCATACAGTCACGTGAAAAATCAAATTAAATTATGAGCTTTTAGTGATCCTCTCTGATTCATTTCAAAGTGATTTTAACAAAACTAATGCAACAGTCTTGGGATGTTCTGGGAATGTTTTAATGATTAAAAATAAATAATGATTTGAAAATTAGTATATTATTATTATTATTGCAATTGTTTAGCCTTTTGCTAAATGTAACATGACCAAGAGTAATAACTCCAGTCTGACAGTTTCAAGCATATCATCTAATTCATAAACAACAGATCAAAATAAGAGTTTAATTCAGTCTGTTTGGGTATCTAATAAAGAGTGATTAATTAAAAGAAACCATTAAAAATTAATAAGACTTTACATCTTTACTGAATACAAGAAATATAACAGCAGGCCAAAATGAATTTATCAGTCTAAAATCATCATCTATTGAAACTTAACTTCATCCTGGATGTTCAGAAGCTTTTTTTCGTTTGTTTTCTTTAATTTCCTTAGAAAAATATTTTCAAATTTCATAATGACCCTTTAAGCCATTTTCTCTTGACTCCCGGTCATTTACTTTATATAGCATGACTCTCTCTTTCTTTGCAATATGCATGCAACATTATCAGTGATATGTAAACATTTATATTGAAAAGTTATAAAGTATTATATAAAAAAAATTACTGTAGTGTAAAAAACAACTATACATTCTTTGTATTGTTGTAATGTTCAAAGATTATTGTTGAAATGAGACAATTATAAAACAGATATTGTTTAATAAGTACAGCAAACACTGTAGTTAAATTTGTCATATGTTTATATTTGTTAAAATATATAATTTTTTTTCTATTACTTTCCTTTTAAACATTCCTTTCATGTTCCTCTTCTAGTTTAACAGCATAGAAACAGAAGTGATCAGTATTAATAGGTTTTTACAGACCTGTAAGTGTTGGAAGTCATTGTTATTGTCGTCTCTTGTGTTTCTCCTCCGTCTTCTCTCTGAGCTGCACATAGTCAAAGTGCTGCAGCTCCTGCTTAAACCAGTCACATCCTTTCATTCACACCATGATCACGTGACTAAAGTCTTCCTGAGAGCTTTTAGTTTCTCTATTGATTTGCTGAAGATATGCTTACATTTATTTTACTTTAATTTCTCAAAAACACAAAATACACAATGGTCTGTGAGAACTTGATACTTGTTTCTTGATGTTGGCATTTAACAGACTGGAGTTCTCCTTTAAAAATATGAAACTTTCTGAAACTGTTTATACAAACATTGTACAGATCATATGCTGCATATACACTGTGTGACTACTAAAATCATTTATAAATCAAAACATACTATGCCAATATTTATTTACCTTGATAGAGGTAGACCATTCATTTCTACACTTTTAAATAGTTAAACAAGTGTGGCGGGTCTATGCTTATTTCCTCAGTTTTTTTGTCTTGCAGCTTTTAAATACACGCAGCTAAAAATTGCAGATGCCACTTGAGGGCGCTAAAAACACACACTTGAGCAAACCTTGGATGTGAGGTCAATTCTTGTTCTTGAACACTTGCTGTGACTCTTGCACTTACATACTACAAAAATACAAAATAAGGAAAGGACAGGACAAGTATGGTGTCCCATTCTTGAAATTTGTGTTCTTGCTCAAGGGTCTCACCTCAGTCGTGGTATTGAAGGTGGAAGAGAGCGCTGTTCATTCACTCCCCCCAACTACAATCCCTGCCGGTACTGAGACTCGAAACTACAACCTTTGAGTAACAAGTCCAACTCTCTAACCATTAGGCCACAACTGCCCAACAAAAATAACAAGCACACAAATATTTGTACTGTTTGTACCAATTTTTTTATATGAAAAGATTTAACGTTATCTAAGGGCTTTGTAGGGCAAACAAATGATGAGGTTCTCTGAGATGGTACATTTATGCAACTAGTTATCAGATATATGGAAAGATAGTTTGCTAACACTTCTTATGATAGAATAGAAACATAAAGAAAGCCAACATACAAAAACTATTCGCAAATATATTTACTTAAAATTTCTTTGTACATCACAAATTTAAATTCAGATAATAGCATTATTATATCAACAATCAAAGGTTTTTTTTTTTTTTTTTTTCTCCTAATCGGTGGTCGTTTGTCGTATACAGTGAGAGAGGTTCAAAGACAGCTGTTGTCACTGTCTTGCAAAGATAGCCTACGATCATTTTCTGAGAGAGTCAGAAATTCAACATGATCACTGCACAGTGCGTTTGCTGCGACCCATGTTTACTGACCAGCCAATAAAAATGCAACATGAAATCAATGCGACATCAGTCAATCAGCTAAAAGACATGCAGATGAGGCCAGAATATTAACGCGACACGTTGAATTACCCATGAAACATTTTCCTCCCTTTAGAAAACTATACAAAGGAAAACGCTTAACATGGCTTATATATTAAGACAGACAGTTACATTTAAATTTCATATTTTTGTTTTTCCACACATAGTATTAGTAAGGTGTGTACACAATGTACTCTTTTAATATCACTGTCTCTGTGCTTTAAGCCTTGTCTTTATATGAGAGGAAAACACATAACGTGTAAATAAACGCGTTGTGTTCATATTTAGGGCTCATATGAGTATGTGCCAGGGCTGGCGCTAGCTATAGGCAGAGCAGGCGATTGCCTAGGACCTCGGGCTTTGAGGAGGGGCCTCCCTAACCGTAGCATCCCCTATATGCAGTGTTTCTCAACCAGGGCTCCGTGGACCCCTAGTGGTCCTTGACGTAAGGCCAGGGGCTCCATATAAAGTATGAATTTTTGTATAAATTTTGTATATTTTGACATGACATGTTCCCATGAAAGAAAAATCCAATATAGCTGATGATATGGCCAAATACTGGACAAGTCAGCTAACTTGAATTATACTTGACTGTATTTGGTCCTCACAAAGACACAAATGATACATAGATGAGTCAATTTTGTTCTGGGGGTCCTTGAGGATGGTTCTGAATTGGACTGGGGTCCGGTATGCCAAAAGGTTGAGATTCACTGCGCTAGTCCACCAGTCAAGACGGGCAGCAAATTCGAGCCTCATTGTTCATTGGATACAGTTGAATTGTCACTCATCTGTAATTAAACCAATTAATGTTGCAGTTTATCATCCAGTTTTTTATATTGACTATGCATTCCGTTAGTTTTTCATATTGGTATGTTTCGCCGGGCCGCGAAGAAATATAGAGTATCATCAGCATAACAGTGAAAGCTAACACCGTGTTTCCTGATGATATCTCCCAG
>NW_015636156.1:11018-15153 GCF_001515625.1 Sinocyclocheilus rhinocerous
TGAACCATGCTAATGCACTTCCACTAATGCCAACAATGTTTTCTAGTTTTCTAGAATGTTGTGGTCAATAGTGTCGAACGCAGAGCTAAGATCCAGTAACACTAATAGAGAGATACAACCACGATCAGATGATAAGAGCAGGTAATTTGTAACTCTAATGAGAGCAGTCTCAGTACTATGATACAGTCTAAATCCTGACTGGAAATCCTCACAGATACAATTTTTCTCTAAGAAGGAATAAAAGGGAGATTCGAGATCGTTCTGTAATTAACTAGTTCTTTGGGGTCAAGTTGTGGTTTTTTGTTGAGAGGCTTAATAACAGCCAGTTTGAAGGTTTTGGGGACATATCCTAATGACAATGACAAATTAATAACAGTCAGAAGATGATCTATGACTTCTGGAAACACCTCTTTTATGAGCTTAGATGGAATAGGGTCTAACATACATGTTGTTGGTTTAGATGATTTAACAAGTTTATACAATTCTTCCTCACCTATAGTAGAGAATGAGTAGAATTGTTCCTCAGGCGATCCGCAAGCTATCTGATGCGATACTATAGCTGACGGCTGCATGGTTACCCTGGGGTTATGTTTGTTTTCTTCTAAAAGAGATGAAAAGTAATCAGATCTAGCCGTTTTTAATGCTTTTCTGTAGGATAGGGTACTTTCCCGCCAAGCAATACGAAATTCCTCTAGTTTCATTTTCCTCCAGCTGCACTCCATTTTCCGGGCTGCTCTCTTTAGGGCGCGAGTATGCTCATTATACCACGGTGTCAGACTGTTTTCCTTAATCTTCCTTAAGCGTAAAGGAGCAACTGTATTTAAAATGCTAGAAAAGAGAGAGTCCATAGTTTCTGTTACATCATCAAGTTGTTCTGAGGTATTGGATATGCTAAGGAATTGAGATAAATCAGGAAGATTACTTACAAAGCAGTCTTTTCTGGTAGAAGTGATGGTTCTACCATACTTGTAACAAAGATTAGAATTTACAGTTTTAGCTATATGAAGTTTGCACAAGACTAAATAATGATCTGAGATATCATCGCTTGGCTGCATAATTTCAACACCATCAACATCAATTCCATGTGACAGTATTAAATCTAGAATATGATTTCGACAATGAGTAGGTCCTGAGACGTGTTGTCTAACCCCAATAGAGTTCAGAATGTCTATGAATGCTGATCCCAATGCATCTTTTTCATTATCAACATGGATATTAAAATCACCAACAATTAAAACTTTATCTGCAGCCAGCACTAACTCGGATATAAAATCAGCACATTCTTTAATAAAGTCTGTATGGTGCCCTGGTGGCCTGTATACAATAGCCAGTACAAACGACACACGGGATTTATCATTAACACTTGTTTCTCTGGACAATGTTATATGAAGCACCATTACTTCAAACGAGTTATACTTGAAACCCGCCTTCTGAGAAATACTGAAAACATTGTTATAAATTGAAGCAACACCTCCCCCTTTACCTTTTGGACGCGGCTCATGTTTATAACAGTAATCTTGGGGGGTAGACTCATGTAACACTCTAAAGAGAAAGGAAAAAATGAAATCGCATCATATGACCCCTTTAAACAAGTCAGAGCACATACCTGAACACTGAGCAGACCTGTTAACTCAAACTCGATTATTCTTTTGTTTTACTCTACCACAGGCAAGTGTAAGGGGAAAAACATTTTGAATGATGATAAAGGAACCATGTCTGGGAGCTCAGATGATATTCTCTAGCGCCACTAGTGGGAGTACGATTGTTGTTGTGTGTTTCTAGGCGGAGTTCAAACTAGATCACTAAATACTGAAAGTGAAAGTGAAAATACTGAAAATAAAAGACGCCATAAGCCTGGGCATTTAAACGGCTGCATATTTTGTGGTAAGTTCAGATCTTATTCCTTATATAACCATGTAGTTATAATAATGAATGATAATGATAAATAATGATTTTTGATCTTTAAGCTTAACACCTATGAATAATAAAACGGCAGAAGCATTGGCAATGGAAGGTTAAGTAGATTATTAATTATGTGTAGATATTTTTGCGTCACCAAAATTTTTAAAGTTTGGCTTAGTTGAGTTTGCTATTTCTCTACCAGGACACACTTCGAAATTAAAAAAGTTAACAACATTCACTGATGCTCAAGAAAGAAACACAATGCATTTGGAGTCAGGGCTGCAAATCTTAAAATGGATCTTAAAATCATACAGGCCACAGAGAATATATTATTAACATATCAAAAAGAGAACTATTGTTCAGCATTGTTCATATTAAAGTAAATGCCACCAAAATTAAGTTTGGCTTAGTTGAGTTTGCTATTTCTCTACCAGGACACACTTCGGAAGTGGCGCTGTAGTACGTACAGTAATCAGAAACAATATTAATGCACTGCATTTACGATCGTTGATTCTGTTGTACAAAAGCTATAAAATGAGACGTGGTTGTCCTTACGCACCCTTACAAAATGTTTTTTAACTGTAATAGCTCCTTGCATTTGTAAGGTAATTGCACTCTTTTTTTTTATATATATAAAACAAAGTAATCGAATAGTGAAGGAACATTTAGTTCGAATTCTAGAGGAGAATAATCATTGTGAACTATTTGCAAAAAATAAAAAATAAAAAATAACCTTTATAAATGTATGTTACATGCAAACAAGGATGAAAAACGTTTCTTGTCTCGTCAGTTAGGAATTACTAAATGATAGGCCTGCCATATTTTCAATTCAAAACTAACATATTTGAGCAAAAAAGTCAATTACAACTGTTTACAATTACATTACAAACATTACTATTGCAAAACAGTTGTCAAATATTAAATGTTTTGCTACCTCTATTACCTCACTCTCTTTCCAATTAAAGGTTTAGTTCACCCAAAAATGAAAATTCTGTCATTAATTACTCGCCCTCATGTCATTCCAAACCAAGACCTTTGTTCATCTTCGGAACACAAATTAAGATATTTTTGATGAATTCCGAGAGCTCTCTGACCCTCCCATAGACAGCAAGGATCCTAACACGATCATCATTAAAATCATCCATGTGACATCAGTAGTTCAACCATAATTTTACAAAGCTATGAGAATACTTTTTGTGAGTGAGGAAAACAAACATAAGTTTATTCAACAATTTGTCTCCTCTGTGTCACCCTATAGCGTCATTTTGGAAAGTATTACATGCATAATCCTTTATCAATGCAGCATGGTTTTGGTGTAAATCAGATGGTTCGGATGATATCGATTCTCATACCCAGCGATACGATATTTGCCGATACTTCGAAAAATTCTACGATACAATTTAGATACGATTCGATACAGGAAAATATCGATCAATATATCTATATTATTATATTATATACCTATTTTAAACAATCATCTACATTTTTATTAACTCACAAATGCAACCAAAACATATAGCATAAACATTTATCTTAAACTTTCACATCCTGTTCCTCAATTGGGACATTTACAAAAAAATAATTATAAAAAATAGGCCTACACTTTTTTCTTTTTTAATAATATAGAAAAAAAAATATTTGAAAAAAAATAATAATAATAAGTCACACACAAGGGGCCCGTTCTTTGTACATTGCCAACTCAGTTAGCTGGATTTGATTGTTGATCAATTGGTATGATCTTGGATTATTTGGTTCTTCGAAGCTCAATACTCTAAAATAATAATAATTAAAAAACTAATTTGAATACAATATTATAATGTTGTGTAATCTATAATACTATAGACACAGCCAGTATTACTCATTGAAAGATTTATTTGTGATAAAATAATTTATAATTGTATTAGAGTCTTACACACATGCTGTACAGTTTATCTGAGCGGTGCATTAATTTGAGTGGTGACAGATATTATGGGAGTGGCTTGATGGAGCACAGGAGATGCAGATAACTTGATCTTGACATTTAAGAAACTTTAATTAATGCCGTCACATAACAAATCTGTTTAAATATAAAATTAAATGAATTGCTAATTACTACATTGAAATAAAAATGTAAAGCCTGTAAAAAAATTAGAAATCGTGAATATAAATAGGCTAATTGGGAATCATGTAAAACATTTTAATAAAATAAAAACACATTTCATTTATCTATTATAACATTTATGTAGTTTTGTTC
>NW_015636156.1:18398-21952 GCF_001515625.1 Sinocyclocheilus rhinocerous
TTGAGTTTGCTATTTCTCTACCAGGACACACTTCGGAAGTGGCGCTGTAGTACGTACAGTAATCAGAAACAATATTAATGCACTGCATTTACGATCGTTGATTCTGTTGTACAAAAGCTATAAAATGAGACGTGGTTGTCCTTACGCACCCTTACAAAATGTTTTTTAACTGTAATAGCTCCTTGCATTTGTAAGGTAATTGCACTCTTTTTTTTTATATATATAAAACAAAGTAATCGAATAGTGAAGGAACATTTAGTTCGAATTCTAGAGGAGAATAATCATTGTGAACTATTTGCAAAAAATAAAAAATAAAAAATAACCTTTATAAATGTATGTTACATGCAAACAAGGATGAAAAACGTTTCTTGTCTCGTCAGTTAGGAATTACTAAATGATAGGCCTGCCATATTTTCAATTCAAAACTAACATATTTGAGCAAAAAAGTCAATTACAACTGTTTACAATTACATTACAAACATTACTATTGCAAAACAGTTGTCAAATATTAAATGTTTTGCTACCTCTATTACCTCACTCTCTTTCCAATTAAAGGTTTAGTTCACCCAAAAATGAAAATTCTGTCATTAATTACTCGCCCTCATGTCATTCCAAACCAAGACCTTTGTTCATCTTCGGAACACAAATTAAGATATTTTTGATGAATTCCGAGAGCTCTCTGACCCTCCCATAGACAGCAAGGATCCTAACACGATCATCATTAAAATCATCCATGTGACATCAGTAGTTCAACCATAATTTTACAAAGCTATGAGAATACTTTTTGTGAGTGAGGAAAACAAACATAAGTTTATTCAACAATTTGTCTCCTCTGTGTCACCCTATAGCGTCATTTTGGAAAGTATTACATGCATAATCCTTTATCAATGCAGCATGGTTTTGGTGTAAATCAGATGGTTCGGATGATATCGATTCTCATACCCAGCGATACGATATTTGCCGATACTTCGAAAAATTCTACGATACAATTTAGATACGATTCGATACAGGAAAATATCGATCAATATATCTATATTATTATATTATATACCTATTTTAAACAATCATCTACATTTTTATTAACTCACAAATGCAACCAAAACATATAGCATAAACATTTATCTTAAACTTTCACATCCTGTTCCTCAATTGGGACATTTACAAAAAAATAATTATAAAAAATAGGCCTACACTTTTTTCTTTTTTAATAATATAGAAAAAAAAATATTTGAAAAAAAATAATAATAATAAGTCACACACAAGGGGCCCGTTCTTTGTACATTGCCAACTCAGTTAGCTGGATTTGATTGTTGATCAATTGGTATGATCTTGGATTATTTGGTTCTTCGAAGCTCAATACTCTAAAATAATAATAATTAAAAAACTAATTTGAATACAATATTATAATGTTGTGTAATCTATAATACTATAGACACAGCCAGTATTACTCATTGAAAGATTTATTTGTGATAAAATAATTTATAATTGTATTAGAGTCTTACACACATGCTGTACAGTTTATCTGAGCGGTGCATTAATTTGAGTGGTGACAGATATTATGGGAGTGGCTTGATGGAGCACAGGAGATGCAGATAACTTGATCTTGACATTTAAGAAACTTTAATTAATGCCGTCACATAACAAATCTGCTCTTTTTTTGCTAATTTTGCTAATTACAACACTAAAATAAAAATGTAATGCCTGTACAAATCCTAGAAGTCGTGAATATAAATAATTGGGAATCATGTAAAAAAGAATAATAAAATAAAAACAGTGCACATTTCATTTATCTATTATAACATTTATGTAGTTTTGTTCACTTGGCTGTTTCCTTATAAAGGTCCAGAAATTTGTCAAGTTTTTCATCAGGTGTCTTTTTTAATTATATGATGTCATTACGTTGCTGTCTTGCCGCCAGCCAATCGCTGCATTGCTGATCGTGGTTTCGAGTATTGATACATCTGCCCTTTACAGGGAACACAAGAACGTGCAGTAATCTTAGACAACTTAATCCAGATATTTTAATCAGATATGCAAATTCGTTTGAAGAACCAAATTAGCCAGGGATCAGTTATCACGATTAGAAGATCTGGCATCTTTCAAGTCATCTCAGATGTATTAAGCGAGGTACGAAGAACAGGCCCAAGATCAGTAATCTTAAGATATGACAACAGTCAAGACAGTCTTTCAGGTTTCTGTGCTAAAATATGCAATGTGTAAAATAATGTAAATCCTCATTAGGAAACAACACAAATGAGGTACTCCATTTGTAGAAAAAAAATATGTTAACGTAGAAAAATAAATTTAAAAAAAAAAATACAAAAATAAAGCTGTTAAAACTTTATTTGACTTTTTTTGGCTGCTACTATGGGCTCAGTGCTAAAAACCTCACAGATAACCAAATTACAAGCAATAGCAGAAAATAAATACAACATAACAAAGACACAATACAAATATAACAAAGACACAAATTAAATAAACAGTGCTTTTCAGGTAGATCTAAAAAAATTTCAGGTACAGAAATGTAATAATCAAATGTAAAATAACACTGCATAGTCTTCACTGTATAGATTAAATATAGATTAATCCTTATAAAAGTTGTTCAGTCAAAATCAGTGAAAGATTTTTTTCTTTGACGGAAGTTTTCTGTAAGTCTGCTTTCACTTTAAGAAGGAAAGCACAGAGCCAATATACTGATACATATGCGTTTTCTTTCTCAACTGTTTAAGACATAGGCCTAACCAACTGTGTTTACTAGGATATTCGCCAAGGCGACATGTTGATGTAATTTGGTCTGTATTTGTTCATCCATGCACAAAAAAGCAGAAGAGAGCTCAAGTATTAGCGCGCTGTCGATGCGTCTGTCTGTATGCGTGCGCTTTGGATGTGTGCACGTTACTGCATGCTGAAAACTTCTCACAAGCGCTCGACAATTCCGTCAACTATCCCGAGCGTCTTCAGGTTTCTGTGCTAAAATATGCAATGTGTAAAATAATGTAAATCCTCATTAGGAAACAACACAAATGAGGTACTCCATTTGTAGAAAAAAAATATGTTAACGTAGAAAAATAAATTTAAAAAAAAAAATACAAAAATAAAGCTGTTAAAACTTTATTTGATACTTTTTTTGACTGCTACTATGTGCTCAGTGCTAAAAACCTTGTCTGCAGATAACCTAATTACAAGCAATAGCAGAAAATAAATGCAATATAACAAAGACACAAATTAAATAAACAGTGCTTTTCAGGTAGATCTAAAAAAATTTCAGGTACAGAAATGTAATAATCAAATGTAAAATAACACTGCGTAGTCTTCACTGTAAATAGTAAATATAGATCAATCCTTATAATTCAATTCAATTCAAGTTTATTTGCATAGCGCTTTTCATGATACAAATCGTTGCAAAGCAGCTTTACAGAAAACTACGTTTCTACAATATTTAGTGGTAGCTTATCAGTGGTGACTGTCAGTTAATGTACATATGGCAGAAATGTACAGAAAAATCTATTAAAGACGTAATCAAACAGACGATGAACACTATTAACAGCAATTAT
>NW_015636156.1:22080-22277 GCF_001515625.1 Sinocyclocheilus rhinocerous
GGCATCATCTCTTCTCAGGTGTTCTGGATCCAGACTGAAGCTTGTGTAAATCCTAGTTGTATGTCAATCCTGTGGCAACAACAGAGAAACAAACAGAGACATAATTAGCGTAGCTGCTGTTCCAATCAAGCAAAATTGATTTGTTTAACCTTAGGGATTGTAGCGTGGTAGAAGACTAGTTAGGTACGCAGGAGCTA
>NW_015636157.1:0-560 GCF_001515625.1 Sinocyclocheilus rhinocerous
GGTGTTGCGGCTTAACAACGGTATCACCGTCAGCACTGTCTATCGTGGCAAGCCTAATTACGAGTACTTTAAAATGTAATTTATAAAACGGATAGTTCCGGTCCTTGATTCTGATTGGTTGAGCCACGTTCGAAGCTGTTCTAAATTACTCTCTAAATTAATTTTTCTCTAAATTGCTCCGCGTCATGCCTAACAATGCGCCTTAGCTGTTATAAATTCACTGTAAACTAGGGATGCACGATATTATCGGACCAATATCGGAATCGGCCGATAATGGCTTTAAATGTAAATATCGGCATTGGCCCGATATGAAAAACTATGCCGATATGTCTTGCCACTTTATTATTGTTTATTTAATTCTAACAAATAAGTTCTTGTTAAAAACTAAAATTAAAAATAATTATATATCTGTATCGGCATCGGCTATCGGCCAAAATGAGTTGAAAATTATCGGATATCGGCAAAAATCCAATATCGTGCATCCCTACTGTAAACCACGGCTTCTTGGGGCTTATTGCTTTATTAATCTAATTACAAGTACTTAATTTTGGAATCTGATT
>NW_015636158.1:0-609 GCF_001515625.1 Sinocyclocheilus rhinocerous
AAGCGGACTCCGGTAGCTCTTGTTGGATGCAGGGTTGCCAAGTCCTTGTTTTTTCCACAGAATTGGGCTACTTTTAAACTGTTGCCATGGGGTTTTTTTCCCCAAGTGTTAAAGGTTTAAAATATTGCATAAATTACATTTGACTGAAATGCTTGTATTGAAACATTTTGCATTCTACCTATGCTAAAACTTTCATGGACTTCTACATTAACTGTTCCCTCCTGGTGGAATGACCTGCCCAGCTCTATCCAAGAAGCTGAGTCCTTAATATTTTCAAGAAACGGCTGAAAACACATCCCTTTCATCTTCATTTGACCCTCTAACACTAGCACTCTCTATTCTAATGCTACTTCTAATTTTATATGCTTGTTTTTTTTTTTTTATTAAAAAACTTGACCCTCTAACATTTGCACTCTCTATTCTATTTCTTGACCCTCTAACATTTACACTCTCTATTCTATTTTTGTTCTAACTACTTGTTTTATTTGTAAAGAAAAAAAGAGCCTCTAAAACTAGCATTCTCTATTCTTTCACTTATATTCTTTTTATTTATTATAAATAATTATCTTCTAACACTAGCATTATCTGTTATTTTTCTGTTCTATTGAA
>NW_015636159.1:0-716 GCF_001515625.1 Sinocyclocheilus rhinocerous
TTACCCAACGATATAACTGCGAGAGACAGTATTGAAATATATATTCTCCCTGTGTTTCTTTCCTGCTTTGTGAGCTACTGAAATGAGCCGCACTGTGAAACAGCCAATCAGAGCAGAGCTCACCGTTATTATTCATGACCCTTCCAAATAAGGTAAAAACAGACCATTTCATTCTAGGGACAAATCCTAGGGTTGTAAATGGACATGTAAAACCGTTTCTGGAGATTTTTTGCCCTTACCTAAGCCACATACCTTCTATGTAGATATCAGAGAACAATTTAAAATATCGTATCAATGCAATCTATGGCACCTTTTAGCAAGACTACTATCAAAGACTGAAGACCAAACGGAGGGAACGGGCAGATCCTAGCAAGAGTTCAAGAATCACGGAAACTCCAGCAGGTTGTGAGCTCTGAGGTCAGACCCAGCAGGCATGTTCTGATTGGACGAGAGAGACGGCAGACTTCATTTAGAGCTGACCTCTGACACACACACTCACGGCTGTCAATCAAAACACATCAGAGAACACACTGATTTTAAGAGAACCTTAGTTGGTACACCGCAAACTTTTTTATATGACCTGTGGACATAACCTCCTTAAAAATACATGATGAAATGTTTCTTGATCATCAAATCAGCATATCAGAATGATTTCGGATCATGTGACATTCAAGACTGGAGTAATGATGCTGAAAATTCAGCTTTGCATCACAGTA
>NW_015636160.1:0-1179 GCF_001515625.1 Sinocyclocheilus rhinocerous
GGCTCCAGTTATTTTCGTTTTCATTAACAAATAACATATGGCAGCTCTCTTCTCTCACCGTTGCCATGCGACAGGAGCATTAATCCGGAACACCTGCTGGCGCAATCAGGAAATTCTGCGAAGGCTAGACTCGGAGCATCCTTCGAAGGCCATGTCGGCCGCATCCTTCCAAGGACCCGTCCTCCGAAGGATGCGGTCTTTGAATTGGGACACAGCTTGCATGGGAGAGGTGGGTTTCTAATGAGCTATGATTAATCTAATTTCATCTTTGCTTTAAAAAGCACTTTTATACTCAGTTTAAATCATATTTGTGACATTATTTTATATGTATATTTTATTATTTCTGTATTTTCACTAAGTTTGATCAGTTTTCTGTCGATCGATGCACTTGAAGCACATGCTAATTGTGTTGCACTTTACATTCATTTAACAGAAAAGACAAGAAGGGCGAAAACACACTGTAAAGACTGTTTTATGTTTTATCAGTAAATGAAGAGTCGAACCGTCAGCTATGTCCGTCTGGTTACTACTCTGAGAAAAAAAAACACAACGCAGATTACACCGGTCACATCAGATTACTTTGATAGAAAGGTATGTAATGGATTACAATCAACCAAAAATTATTCAGCTGTTAAATTTAAGAACACAATTAGATAATACCAATTTAGGTCAACCAATTACCAAGCAATGCTTAATTTTGTTCAGTCTGTGGTGTAAAAAAAATCGCATTAGCAATGCAATGCAATAAAAAATAAAAATAAAAAATACTTAAGCAAAACATGGTCAGGTCAAAGTGTCTGAATAATTTTTGGCCCCAAATTTGTATCAGTTTTACTGGTAGTCCACTGTATGAAGAACTTTTGGGTATAATATGCTAGAGTTCACTTTATTTATCTATCCTCACATACATGAACTACAGTGTCCTGCACCCACTAGTAAAAAAAAATATTGTAAATTATATCTGGTGTCTAAATAATTTTTGGTTTGACTGTACATTGTTTTTAGTAGATACTGCTTTTAAGTAAAATATTAAAATAGTATAGATTTCAGGAGGAAAACCCTGAACAGAAACGTTTTTTTTTACAAAGCCTCATAGATCATATAGGAACATTTCAATCCATAAGGATTCTGAATGCCCTCCTGGGCAAATTCTATCCACCTTCCTAGAAGAGCTGGATG
>NW_015636161.1:0-195 GCF_001515625.1 Sinocyclocheilus rhinocerous
GCGGCGCGACGCGACAACTGTAGCGTCCGGTATAGACACGTGAAGACGAGATCAAGATAAGCCTTGTCATATTTTCTGCATTTAGCTTTTGAATGACCAGCACCTGCCTGGGTCTGTGCGACTTCATCTATGGCTTTTCTCTTCGCTTTCACAAACCGATCCATCTCCCATTCTAATTACGTCCTTTGGCTGTTT
>NW_015636162.1:0-1424 GCF_001515625.1 Sinocyclocheilus rhinocerous
GTCATGTGATAGTCATGCATAGATCCCGTGTTTCAGGCCTGAGGGCGTCAGTTAATTTACTTCCTGTTGGATGTAGTAGTTCATTCATTGGCAGTCACAAGACATCACGAGGTATCTATAAGTTGTAGTCCTGATACAAAAGATATCTGTGTTATCTCTTGATTAGATTGGTTCGTCATCTCATGATGAGTTGTTTCTGTGGCATATCAGTGTCCGTTCATGACAGAAATCCCTACATCTATGTGATTTTAACAAACTATAAATGTCTTTTTTGCTAGTACTTAATTGAAATGTCTATTTAAATGTCTGAAACCAAAAATAAACTTTATGTGGTTGAAAACTGAACAGTTGTGTTATATGAAAAGCACTGAGCACGTCTTTCTCTGCTACCCAGTCAGCAAACAAATTTGGCCCAGATTTGGCATGCATTTGGCACAGCTGGCATTTATCCGGCACTGGCATACAGCATGTGGGCCAAACATGGCCCGGGTTTGGCAGAGGTGGTACCATCTTAAAGGCGGCACACAAGACATGGGCCAGATGTCAAATGTAGTATTTGGCCCAGATGTCAAATATACAGTAGATATGTGAGCCACATAAGTATGGCCGATCTTGACCTACATTTAAAATCTATTTCAAATATTTTTGAGTAAAATCACAATGTTTTAATACACAAAGATATTTTCATCTTCCTGTTTGCATCCTGGGTCTAATGCCTTCAAGGTAATCCAGGCAACAATAAAGATTTCATTATTTGAATTATGAAAATCAACTGTAATTGTTTGATTTCCGTTCCTGCACATTATTTTGCCAAATAACTACTTAGACCTAGGTTTTTTATGCCATGAATGTACACCAGTGGACTTTACTTTTCATAATTTATTAAAACATTTTCCCCTCTGTCATTTCTATGACCGATATGATTAAATACTGCATTCAATACTATTATTCTGTCCTCTGCATGCATGTGTGTTGAGCATGCATATACAGATAGCCAAACATTGCAAGGAGATGACTGATCAGCTTCAGTGACCACTCAGATGATTGAATAAATTTTCTCTTTACCTTTGCTTGAGTGCAATCATGTAGTTCAATCTCTGTTACATTCTTTTGTGAAACTGCAAAATAAATACAATAAATGCTTACTTAAATAGAAACAAACAAAATACAGTAACTCGTTATACAATGTTTACGTTTACATTGGAACAAAATACACTCGTTATACAATGTTTACGTTTACATTGGTAAACTGCAGTAACGTTAATTACACCAATCTTTTGAATGTGAATGGAGCATGGAGTTCAAAATCCGTCTTGAAAGTCCGTTCATTCTCTCCCATGCTCCCCCCATGTGAGACGAATGAGATGGGTTAAAGATCGATTTGCAACCTTCATCACTAAGGTATTTTGTCACACTGGGATCTT
>NW_015636163.1:0-118 GCF_001515625.1 Sinocyclocheilus rhinocerous
TTTCTGTTTCTTATAGCACTTTTGTATTGTTTGTAGTGTGATCAATGTTTGCGTAAGTAATAGATGTGTTAAGGAAGTAACACGTAACATTTTAATTATATTTTGCTAAAATGAACGA
>NW_015636163.1:172-518 GCF_001515625.1 Sinocyclocheilus rhinocerous
TCGTTCATTTTGCTGAACGAGACTCAAAGGTCCGAGTCGGTAAAATGATCCGAACTTCCCATCACTAATGGGAACTCCTTCCCTTCCAACCTTTCCTGAAGTCCTATTGGCTCCCGCCAGTCCAAATGACTGGCCAATTGACGCGAAGTATGCAAATCGCATGCAAATACTGACGAGCTCGAGAGGCAGTATAAAATGCGATGCACGCGACAATTACGTCAGAATCTGATACTGAACGCAGCTTAGCTGGTCGAGCAGCGAACACGGTGACCACCGTGATGTCTCGTTCCCGCTCTCAGGAAACCGAGGTTACGATAGTAACCGGAGCATTCCCTCTCGAGCTTTC
>NW_015636164.1:0-1543 GCF_001515625.1 Sinocyclocheilus rhinocerous
TAGGGTTGTGATGCTGGGGCTCGATAAACAGTGTAAAAATAAAAACAATTATAAACCTGAAAATATTTTAATGAATGTATGGTACATTTTTAAAAGAAAGGTGGAAATATATGCAAAATATCTGTTTTATTACTTTTATCAAGAAGACAAAATGATTGAATATTATGATGTTTTTACACCAGATGTTTCTAAGGTTTTTAATAACTTTGGTTTGGATATCTTCTTTTTTTACACCAGATGTTTCTAAGGTTTTTAATGACTTTGGTTTGGATATCTCCTTTTTTAACAATTTGAAAAGTATGACTGTATAAGAGATTATAGTTTTGTTTTCAGGGTTTTTGAATCTGAATCTGAATGTCTGAACTGCCTTCTATGGAATGATTGTTTATGGTTCTTAATTGAGAACCTTTTGATACTTTGATGTATTTTAATATAAAAAATATTTGATGTATTTTTGTTCTGAAAGAATTTTCAATTAAAAAAATAAAATAAAATTGCAACGTCGACGTCTTGTCCTTCTACTTGGTCTCTTACCTACTGCTCGTGTTGCGTTGAGTGGGTCACTCTGTCGGTTACAGACTTTTACACAGAGGCCGAAATAGCTTAGTTGGTAGAGCGTTAGACTGAAGATCTAAAGGTCCCTGGTTTTATCCTGGGTTTCTCAGCGCCTACTTCTGAGTCATTACTACACTGCAAACAGAAGGGCAGACGCTACTGCTTGGTTCCATGGTGTAACGGTTTGGACTCTGAATCCAGCAATCCAAGTTCAAATCTCGGTGGAACCTGCCAGTTTTTGATTGGCAGTGCTTGGCAAAGAGGAGCTTATGTCACAACCTTCTCTGTGGCAGCGTGTTTTGAAAGGAAGTGCTACAGTGGCTTCCTTTAACTGTGCACCTGTGATGAATCTGACATGGTGAGTGTTCCCAAAGAATCTAGAACACACATTAAACTGAACAGGAACAACGTTGAACTAAATTTAGCAGACTGGTGTCACTGTTACCTTCTGTGAAGAAGCATTACAGACCTCAGACAGTTTTTCTTCAGTGAAAACAGCATGATGTGTGTGGCAGTGCCGCAATGTAGCCTTCTGCGGTTTAATTCAGCTCATGTATTTTTTCTTCAAAGTTTTGTTTTTTTATTTATATTTACATTCTAAATCACATACAACAATCCCCGACCCTCACCATCAAACATCTAGAGTTGCATCCATACTGTCCATTAATTCAGATAGGAATTGTAAGTAGAAGAACCGAGCATATATATATATATATATATATATACACATGCCAACATACATCAACCTTCAACCATATATAAAAAGAAATACATGCACATACACTCGCATGAGAGAGAGAAAAAACAAAAAAGGGGAATAATAAAATACATTACAAAAAGAAAATGAGAAAAAATTAAACAGACTTATCAACATAGTCAATAAAAGGGTGCCACATCTTAAAAAATTGTTTTTCTGACCCTTTTAGCTAATACCTATTTTTTTCAAGGCAGAGACAAGAAATCATATCTCTAATCCATTGAGTAGTCC
>NW_015636164.1:1838-3596 GCF_001515625.1 Sinocyclocheilus rhinocerous
GCTTGGCTTAGATGATGAACGGTCCATCACCGGGTCAAGACAACAATTAAAGTCTCCCCCAAGAATAAGAGAATGAGAGTTCAGGTCAGGAATAAGAGAAAGAGTATGTTTGAAAAAACTGACATCATCGAAATTAGGGGCATAAAAATTAGCTAAAGTTAAAATCTTATCGCATAATGTGCCTACAACAATTATATAGCGCCCATTCTTATCTGATATAATATCATTTGGTATAAAGGGTATATTTTTATTAATCAGAATAGCCACACCTCTTGCCCTTGCCTGGAAAGAAGAAGGAAAAATCTGCCCTTCCCAACCACGATTGAGAAGATTTTGATCCATACTGCGTAAATGGGTTTCTTGCAAGAAGGCAACCTCTGCTTTGAGCTGTCGAAGATGAGCGAGAACTCTGTTTCTCTTCACCAAGTAGTTTAAGCCCTTGACATTCCAACTCAAAAATCTCAACTCTCTACCCATTAAAGTTCAAATCAGAGGATTCTGATTGGAGAATGGAAACAAAAAAGTTACAAAAAGTAAAATAACATAAAATCAACAAGGGAGCACAAAACATAAGTGCAAAGCCAGTATGACGCCACCCCATAAAAAACCCCAACCCTCCCACTAAATCAACCCAACCCTCAAAAAACATTACAATAGAAGCAAAACTACCCTCTAGAACAATAACTAAGTATTTTGCACACTTCCTCCTTTCACCTTACCTTATATAATCCTCAGTCCCTTAAAGCAAAATATCCTCATGATAAAACATAGATAACATTACTACATCAAGTAGTAGACTTAACAGATGAGCAAAACCATGGAAACCATGGCCTTAGCTCGAACTTAAAACATTTTACCAACAAAATTGTCATATGGAAAATCAAAATAAGCAAAATAAGCAAAAGAAATAAGAATCTCCTCTAAAGTTAACGAAACTTGTAGTCTAAAACATGCTAACAGTAATTATGATAGCACCCAAAAATAAACGAAAAATATTATATAACAAATGTAATTCAGCAAGTGAAATCAGATCAAATGCAACAGCACGGAACAGTCTTTAGAAACACAGAAATATCCGCATAATGTAACAAACTATAAATGAATAGTAAACCATTCATATGATGTCTTTAATCAATGTTGTCCAACGGGACCCCGTTACATAGTAAGTACAGTCAAGGTCCACCATTCAAGTGTACTGAACAGACATCGTTGTTTTAAGAGGCGCTACGGTGAGCTGTCAAAAATAGACGAGACAAAGACGAGATTGTTCCTCGTCTGCAATTTAAAATTGGTTGACCACTTAGCTCGTTGGGTTAGAGCGCTTGCACTGAAATGAGGTGTCGTTTCTGAGATGGCTCAGATGGGTTGCGCTGCAGGGTAGCCGTCTGCAGTTGACTCGAGTCCTTTGCCTTGCCATTTTTCTCAATATTGGTTTGGGAAGGAAGCCCAAGCCAGTGGAGGTTCGGCAGAAAGGAGTTTCTCGGAAAGCTTCACATCCCTGTGAGCCTTCAGTTAGCATTTGCTAGTAAAGGGCGTGTCTAATGGCTTGTCGGTCTAGGGGTATGATTCTCGCTTTGGGTGTGAGACGTCTCGGGTTCAAATCCCAAACAGGTGATAACTCAACTCCTGAGAAATGTTTTTGTAGATTTTATGGAGCGTTCCCACATCCGGACTCATCTGCGGACGCATCTGTGTCTTACGTGTCCGTGGTATCAGGTTGCTGTGTGTCATGCTCTCTCTCTCTCTCTCGCTCTCTCT
>NW_015636164.1:8057-11009 GCF_001515625.1 Sinocyclocheilus rhinocerous
AATAAGAGAAAGAGTATGTTTGAAAAAACTGACATCATCGAAATTAGGGGCATAAAAATTAGCTAAAGTTAAAATCTTATCGCATAATGTGCCTACAACAATTATATACCGCCCATTCTTATCTGATATAATATCATTTGGTATAAAGGGTATATTTTTATTAATCAGAATAGCCACACCTCTTGCCCTTGCCTGGAAAGAAGAATGAAAAATCTGCCCTTCCCAACCACGATTGAGAAGATTTTGATCCATACTGCGTAAATGGGTTTCTTGCAAGAAGGCAACCTCTGCTTTGAGCTGTCGAAGATGAGCGAGAACTCTGTTTCTCTTCACCGAGTAGTTTAAGCCCTTGACATTCCAACTCAAAAATCTCAACTCTCTACCCATTAAAGTACAAATCAGAGGATTCTGATTGGAGAATGGAAACAAAAAAGTTACAAAAAGTAAAATAACATAAAAGCAACAAGGGAGCACAAAACATAAGTGCAAAGCCAGTATGACGCCACCCCATAAAAAAACACAACCCTCCCACTAAATCAACCCAACCCTCAAAAAACATTACAATAGATGCAAAACTACCCTCTAGAACAATAACTAAGTATTTTGCAGACTTCCTCCTTTCACCTTACCTTATATAATCCTCAGTCCCTTAAAGCAAAATATCCTCATGATAAAACATATAGATAACATTACTACATCATGTAGTAGACTTAACGTATGAGCAAAACCATGGCATAACGACCCTTAGCTCGAGCTTAAACATTTTACCAATAAAATAGTCATATGGAAAATCTAAATAAGTATGCGAAAGAGAGAAGTAAGAATCTCTTCTAAAGTTAACGAAACTTGTAGTCTAAACCATGCTAACAGTAATTATGATAGCACCCAAAAATAAACTAAAAATATTATATAACAAATGTAATTCAGCAAGTGAAATCAGATCAAATGCAACAGCACGGAACAGTCTTTAGAAACACAGAAATATCCGCATAATGTAACAAACTATAAATGAATAGTAAACCATTCATATGATGTCTTTAATCAATGTTGTCCAACGGGACCCCGTTACATAGTAAGTACAGTCAAGGTCCACCATTCAAGTGTACTGAACAGACATCGTTGTTTTAAGAGGCGCTACGGTGAGCTGTCAAAAATAGACGAGACAAAGACGAGATTGTTCCTCGTCTGCAATTTAAAATTGGTTGACCACTTAGCTCGTTGGGTTAGAGCGCTTGCACTGAAATGAGGTGTCGTTTCTGAGATGGCTCAGATGGGTTGCGCTGCAGGGTAGCCGTCTGCAGTTGACTCGAGTCCTTTGCCTTGCCATTTTTCTCAATATTGGTTTGGGAAGGAAGCCCAAGCCAGTGGAGGTTCGGCAGAAAGGAGTTTCTCGGAAAGCTTAACATCTCTGTGAGCCTTCATTTTGCATTTGCTAGTAGCAGGAGTATCCAATGGCGTTGGTCTAGGGCAGGGGTAGGCAAGTTCGGTCCTAGAGAGCCGCAGTCCTGCAGAGTTCAGCTCCAACCCTGAAAAAAAAACTCACCTGCCAATAGCCTTATGCCGAGTTCACACTGCACGATTTTCAAACTCGTCGGATCGCCATTGTTTTCACACTGCCTGACTATCTGGGGTAGCACTCATTGACCGTAACTAGTATTTGTTCTCTACCGCTGCATGTCTTCATCTCATTGACCGTAACTAGTATTTAGGATGACCAGGACTATAGGCAAGGCAAGGCATGTTTATTTATATAGCACATTTCATACAAAATGGTCATTCAGAGTGCTTTACATAAAAGGAAGTAAAATAATCATAAAAAAATAATAATAGTCACAACAGTAAAACAAGGAATTAAAAAAACTTTAAAAATTATTTAAAAATGGATTTAAAATGAATTAAAAGAGTTAAGAATAGAAAATGGCTATACATAAAATACAGTGCAGCCAGTTCGGACGTAGCACAGTGCTCATTCAGTAAATGCACAGCTAAACAGAAAAAATGACCCTAACTCCAGAATCACACCAAGATTCTTGACTTGTTTTTAGTTGTTTGACCCCTAGAGTCAAGGTATGTATTCGCCTTGAGAAATTTGTCTTTGTTTCCAAATGTGTTGACTTCAGTACATGTTTGAAATGTTATGTTTGTAAGGGTGATGTTTCCAAATGCGTTGACTTCAGTACATGTTTGAAATGTTATGTTTGTAAGGGCGATGGTGGATAACGTAGCATGTCAACTGTTAGTTCGAATAATTAACATAATTTAATAATATGGCAATATTTTAAATGCATTGTTTTAAATAAAGTATATAATATGGTTTTTGAAATATTTAAACTATAGATGATATGGATAGTAAAGATACTTTTAACATAAAATATATAAAAAATAACTACAGCCGTTAGATTTATAGGTGATAATTTTTTACTTTTAAAAATAAACTTTTTGCTTTTAAATAGAGGTATTTTTTGAGCAGCTACAGAGGCCCTGCAAAATGTCTCTTCCTATCTGTGCCTGTGTAAAGTTTACGACCATAGCAAAAGTCAAATAATTACGATTTCACGGCTAGATTTGCTCCATATGTGAAAACACCATTTGTGTTTACACACACTTTTTAAATGAAGCACAACATAGCCTAATGGTAGTAAAGGGCTCAGTTCTCGAATTACACACAATCATGTGAAACAGGATGCTTGGGTCCACAGAGGCACAGACCTATCTGTCCCGAACCATCTTTAATGACTGAATACAATCGAGGGTCTTTCTCTGAAAATATTTTTCTAAAAGATACATTAACTTAATCTAAATATTTGAGACGCTGTTTGAGGTGACAAGCAAACAAACAAGCTCCTTTGCATCGGTTTAAAACAAGAGAAATATTTTTATTTTTATTTTTAAAGATACCGAAAGACTTTGGCAACACGTTTCATCATGTGTGTGTGTGTGTGTGTGTGTGTG
>NW_015636164.1:17292-17932 GCF_001515625.1 Sinocyclocheilus rhinocerous
TGTGTGTGTGTGTGAGGGGATTAAAACTTTGAAAATTATGCTTAAAATAAGAAAACTTTAAAGAATCTAAAGTGTTTGATGCGTAATAAATCTAATATAAATTATAATTTTGTTGAAATTCACTGGACATCAGATGTAGGGATAACTGCTTATTTAAACTTTACATTAATGTTATGCTTTGAAATAGATGTACCCCATTTACTTAGATCATGCTGTCTGGAACTCCTCCCTCACTGTGAGGGGGCTGAAGCAGTCCATCAGTTTCACATAGGAGAACACCCCTAGAGGACCTGTGAGATTTTGTTTACGATTCAAATTAAACTAAATGTATTTTTGTAAATCACTCATTCATATTTGGACATCTTAGCACTCTAAAAAATGTAAGGTATCATTTTTCATATTTATTGCGATCTAAAACTATTAAATGTTTATATTATACAGCGTGTTATATATAGTATAATCACTGGATAAGTTTTGAGATTTGTGTTTTTCAGTATCTTAAAAAATATATTAATGGCTAAAGTCTGATTGTACTGTATTCAACACGAGCTGAGCTATAATAATATGTGAGCAGCGTGAATGTACATGTTTGCGAAAACAACGTTTATGCATAGTTAGTGAAAAACTAACATTTTCGTTT
>NW_015636164.1:18418-28308 GCF_001515625.1 Sinocyclocheilus rhinocerous
ATTATTTAAAATAGAGATAAGACTCTCTTTAGCGCGAAATGTTTATGTATGTGCTTGCTTGTTTGTCTTACTTATCAGGACAAAAATTTGTATAATTACTCTGATATATCAACGTAAATTTGGTTTATGATGAAATTTCTGAGTTTTGAGTCCTCATAATTAAGATTGCTTACAAACAATATCAAATTAAAAATGTAAGTATGTGCAGGAATTTTTGTGTGATGGGTAAGTGTTTGTACTGTACAAAATCATTACGTCTATGGAGTGTCCCCAGAAAACAAAAACCAAGGCGTGTGTGTGTGTGTGTGTGTGTGTATGTGTGTGTGTGTGTGTCAGCACAACCGCCTCAGACTGACATTTCACTTCTGTTAGTGAGAAGAGCTCAAAGCAGGATTTAATTTTCCAACTTATGTACATTTTGTAAACATTTTACTCGAGGGTATGAACGTCATTGGCCCCAGAATAATGTAAAGCGTTTTTATTGTCAAATGAATCTATAGTAAATGTTTATTTTTTTATAAAGTATGTTATGTATAATCACTGGTGCACTGGAGATGTTTTGACTGTGTGTGTGTGTATGTGTGTGTGTGTGTGTCAGCACAACCGCCTCAGACTGACATTTCACTTCTGTTAGTGAGAAGAGCTCAAAGCAGGATTTAATTTTCCAACTCATGTACATTTTGTAAACATTTTACTCAAGGGTGTGAACGTCATTGGCCCCAGAATAATGTAAAGCGTTTTTATTGTCAAATGAAACTATAGTAAATGTTTATTTTTTTATAAAGTATGTTATGTAAAATCACTGGTGCACTGGAGATGTTTTGACATGATTGTACATGTTTGTGTTTTTGCGAAAACGATGTTTAATGGTTAATAATGTAAGGGTATTTATATTTTTTATTGATTTATTTTTCAGTTCATTCATATGCTGAGAAACGTTTTATTCAGTATTATATTGTACGAGTACACACACATATTGTGATACAATCTCACGGTCTGTTAAAATGGTTTATTCTGTTTACTGTTCATCAACACGTCCTTGTTTTTAATCACAGCTCCCATAGAGAGAGAGAGAGAGAGAGAGAGCATGACACACAGCAACCTGATACCACGGACACGAAAGACACAGATGCGTCCGCAGATGAGTCTGGATGTGGGAACGCTCCATAAAATCTACAAAAACATTTCTCAGGAGTTGAGTTATCGCCTGTCATCCGCTGGACACTTACATACATCTGTTCAAACAACATTTTTCATCCCCCGGAGCTCAAAGGTTGACGGCTGAATTTCACGCGCACCGATTTTCACATATGGAAATTATTATGATGTCAGAGGGCACATATGGATATAATTATGAGGTCAAAGGTTAAAGTCATCAATCATGTTGGCATAAGCTCCCGTATATTGACTACTCAGAAGGCTACATTGCGGCACTGCCACACACATCATGCTGTTTTCGCTGAACAAAAACTGTAATGGTCTGTAATGCTTCTTCACAGAAGGTAACAGTGACACCAGTCTGCTAAATTTAGGTCAACATTGTTCCTGTTCAGTTTAATGTGTGTTCTAGATTCTTTGGGGACACTCACCATGTCAGATTCATCACAGGTGCATGGTTAAAGGAGGTCATTGTAGCATTCCCTTTCAAGACACGCTGCCACAGAGAAGGTTGTGACATAAGCTCATCTTTGCCAAGCACTGCCAATTAAAATCAGGCAGGTTCCACCGAGATTTGCACTCAGATTGCTGGATTCAGAGTCCAGAGTGCTAACCGTTACACCATGGAACCAAGCAGCAGCAGGGGCGTCTGCCCTTCTGTTTGCAGTGTAGTAATGACTCAGAAGGAGGCACTGACAAAAGCGACTGACCCGCGAGCATCGGAATGGTGTCCAAAAAGCACTCCCTGCTCCCCTCTGCCAAAAGCCGAGATCAAACCAGTGACCTTTAGTCTAACGCCCTCCTAACTGAGCTCTTTCGGCCTCAGTGCAGTAGCCTGTAACCGACTGAGTGACCCACTCAACGCAACGCGAGCAGTAGGTAAGAGACCAAGTAGAAGGACAAGACATCGACGTTGAAAGAGAAGTACCTAACACTGCCGTGCAATTGAGCCAAAGAAAGCAGGACGACACCCGCTCCTCAAAAACAGCGGCTTCTAAGCTGCAGGTGGGCTCGTCAATAATTTGAACCCGGGACCTCTCGCACCCTAAGCAAGAATCATACCCCTAGACCAACGAGCCATCGGATGCTCCTGCTGCTAGCAAATGCAAAATGAAGGCTCACAGGGATGTGAAGCTTTCCTAGAAACTCCTTTCTGCCGTACCTCCACTGGCTTGGGCTGCCTTCCCAAAACCAATATTGAAAAAAATGGCAAGGCAAAGGACACAAGGCTCGAGACAACTGCAGACGGCTACCCTGCAGCGCAGCCCATCTAAACCATCTCAGAAACGACACCTCACTTTGCGTACGGACAAAGCTGTAAATGTGCGTACGCACAACAAAAATCAGATGTATGAATCTCTGCGTACGCAGGATCCCAAGCATATTCTCCTTGTACATCCCAATAACGTGAAATTGAGCGCACATGCACGAGCACAACAGCCCGCCCTGTCTCCTCCCTCAAATAAATACATTTTAATGTGGTAATGAGTCCACTTTGGCAAAAGCAAGCAGAAAGAAAATGTCAAAAACAAGCAGCAAGAAAAGAAAACTTTACTGAAAGTGAATTGGAGGTGCTACTATCAGAGGTAGAAATGAGAAAACATTTTTTATTTGGAACTTTGTCCTCTGGAATTAACAAAAGAAAAAAAAACGAGTGGGACAGTTTGGCTGATGCCATCAACGCGGTGGGATCGGAAAATCGCACTGTAAATGAGCTTAAAAATAAATGGTCTTATATAAAGGAGGAAGTTAAGCGGAGAACTGCTGCGCACCGACAAAGTGTGGGCAGAACAGGCAGTGGTACAGGGGTCGATGAACTTACACCCTTTGAGCAGAGAGTTGCTTCTATTGTGGGCGACACTTTACTCTCTGGAGTAGTATCTGTTGCGGTGGGAGACTCGGATTTACAGGACTGCCACGAAGGTAACTAATTTCTCATTTATTTGCTTAACTTTGGTACACATAGCTTACCAGACTGCATTTACACCTCACCAATTGGTATGCCGTGCCTGTGCGCGACATTGTGCAGCACACCACAGGCCAGCACGATGCGGCACACCTTCTCAGGGCGGTATAACAGCATCCCCCCGGTCCTGTCAACGCAGTGCCAGCGACATTTCTGCTGCCCAATCGCCCGCTCTACCACTGACCGAGTGAGAGAATGTGCATCATTGTATCTGCGCTCTCGGTCAGTTTGTGGGTTGGTGAGGGGGGTTAACAGCCACGTCTTTGTACTGTAATAAGGAACAGACTCAAATCACAGTTAACATGTGCCAGTGTTTATTTGGACTTATATGGTGCAACAGCAGGAACGTCCACTGGCACGCACTCGGAGTCTGCCCCTCCTGAGCAGCCAGGGCCCAGTGTGTCCAGCGTCTCCGGCGTTTCCAGTGCTCCCCCCAGTGCTGAGGCCCATCCATCTGGCCGCGTCTTGACGCATGCTGTTCTGGAGTCACAACAGCAAATCGTTAGGGCCATTGGAGAAATTAACAGTCACATGAAAAATATCACTCACAGACATAAGCCACTCATTAAAGGAAATGGTCAAAAAATGAACTTGGTCTCTGATTACCATTTATATTGTCGCAATCACATGTTGACGTTCCTGAATGGCTTGTTGGTTGGGCTGCACATACACTGGTCCTGGGTCGGGGTCATCTGGCGGTGCCACCACCTCACCAAGTGGTATGCCGTGCCTGTGCGCGACATTGTGCAGCACACCACAGGCCAGCACGATGCGGCACACCTTCTCAGGGCGGTATAACAGCATCCCCCCGGTCCTGTCAAGGCAGCGCCAGGACTTGATAAGATAAGAAGTACCCGACTGAGTGACCCACTCAACGCAACGCGAGCAGTAGGTAAGAGACCAAGTAGAAGGACAAGACGTCGACGTTGAAAGTCAAGTACCTAAAAGTACCGTGCAATTGAGCCAAAGGAAGCAGGACGGCAGCCGCTCCTCAAAAACAGCGGTTTTAAAGCTGAAAGTGGGCTCGCCCGGGATTTGAACCCGGGAGCTCTCACACCCGAAGCGAGAATCATACCCCTAGACCAACAAGCCACCAGATGCCTACGCAACTAACAAATGCAAAATGAAGGCTCACAGGGATGTGAAGCTTTCCGAGAAACTCCTTTCTGCCGTGCCTCCACTGGCTTGGGCTGCCTTCCCCAACCAATATTGAGAAAAATGGCAAGGCAAAGGACACGAGGCTCGAGTTCAACTACAGACGGCTACCCTGCAGCACAGCCTATCTGAGCCATCTCAAAAGCAACACCTCATTTCAGTGCAAGCACTCTAACCCAATGAGCTAAGTGGTCGACCAAGTTTAACTTGCAGACGAGGAACAAAGAAGAACAGCGAGATGTGGGCTTGAATATGCACAGAAGCAGCACTAGTCTTACTTGACAGCAGCTTGCGATTGGCCCAGAGAAGTCAGCAAGGATGTATACTGCTCAAGAAAAGAGGCACCAAAGACAGAGGCGGGCTCGTCCAGATTTTGAACCTGGGACCTCTCGCAACCTAATCGAGAATCATAACCCTAGAAGAACGAGCCACCACGTGCATGATTCTAGAGTTTCCCCCAGCCATTTATTTCACACTGCTTGATCTACGGATAATGCTAAAAAAAAAAAGGCTCCAAAGCAGGCTTGTCCGACCTATGAGCCACTAGGACTTCAGCAATGGAGGCCACCTGGCCATGTATTTCACTGTGCTCGATGCTTCAGTCGCTCAGACATCCTGCCTCTGTAGCTGGCAAGTGCAGAAAGAGGGCTCATGCAACTGGCCGGATTTCTGAGAAACTCGATTTTGCCGTACCTGCACTAGCTTGGCCTGCCTTCGCAGTATAATGTAGATTAAAATATCAACAACAAAATACATGAGCTACATGGCGAGGTTAGCATGTCGGCCTTAACTAGCTTATTGGAAGACCAGAGGGCTGCTCTCTCTGCCGATTTCAAAACTGCTTTGACATCTTTAGAGGCAAAACTTGACCTTGTCCAGGCTGCGGTATCGGACCATGGACCACGAATAGTATCACTGGAATCCAACGCAGACCTCCTCAGCGAGCTAATTCACTCGCTGGAAGCGGTATGTACCGAACTAACTGAGAACTACGCTAAACTCAAGGCCAAAACAGCGGACTTGGAGGAACGCAGTCGGCACAATAATATCAGGATAAATGGCTTACCGGAGGCCATTGAGGGCCCTCGACCCACAGTGTTCTTTTCCGAGATGCTGTCGGAAATAATGGGCTTGACAGGGCACATCGCGCTCTGATCGCTAAGCCAAAGCAGGGAGAGAGGCCGAGAGCTGTAATAGTTCGTTTTCATCGGTATCAGATCAAGGAGGTGGTGATACGAGAGTCCCGTAAGAGAAGAGGATCTTTGCAGTACCGTGGAAAACCGATCGCCATCTACGATGACTACAGTCCGGAAGTTCTGGAGCAGCGCGCTCAATATTGTGGGGTAATGGCAGAGCTTTACAATCTGGGATTCAAGCCATCTCTTCTTTTCCCCGCAAGGCTGAGGATCTTGACTAACGAAGATGAGCTAAAGCTGCTGGCATCGGTAGATGAGGCTAAGAAATTTTTGACGGCTCACCATAGCGCCTCTTAAAACAACGATGTCTGTTCAGTACACTTGAACGGTGGACCTTGAGTGTACTTACTATGTAACGGGGGCCCGTTGGACAACATTGATTAAAGACATCACATGAATGGTTTACTATTCATTTATAGTTTCTTACATCATGCGGACATTTCTGCGTTTCTAAAGACTGTTCCGTGCTGTTGCATTTGATCTGATTTCACTTGCTGAATTACATTTGTTATATAACATTTTTCGTTTATTTTGGGGTGCTATCATAATTACTGTTAGCATGGTTTAGACTACAAGTTTCGTTAACTTTAGAAGAGATTCTTACTTCTCTTCTCTCTTTCGCATACTTATTTTGATTTTCCATATGACTATTTTATTATTAAAATGTTTAAGTTCGAGCTAAGGGTCTACTACATGATGTAGTAATGTTATCTATATGTTTTATCATGAGGATATTTTGCTTTAAGGGAATTATATAAGGTAAGGTGAAAGGAGGAAGTGTGCAAAATACTTAGTTATTGTTCTAGAGGGTAGTTTTGCTTCTATTGTAATGTTTTTTTAGGGTTGGGTTGATTTAGTGGGAGGGTAGGGGTTTTTAATGGGGTGGCATCATACTGGCTTTGCACTTATGTTTTGTGCTCCCTTGTTGATTTTATGTTATTTTACTTTTTGTAACTTTTGTTTCCATTCTCCAATCAGAATCCTCTGATTTGTACTTTAATGGGTAGAGAGTTGAGATTTTTGAGTTGGAATGTCAAGGGCTTAAACTACTCGCTGCTGACCAAATTTCGTTTTTTCTAAGTGTCAATAAATCGCCCGATGTTTCAGATTCAGTCGTGTGGGAGGCCTTCAAGGCATATATAAGAGGCCAAATTATTTCTTATGATGCTAATAAAAGAAGGATCTCTAAAGAAAAGCAAGATTATCTCGCTCATGAGTTTTCTAGGTTGGATGAACAATACGCTAGGTCTCCCACACCAGACCTAGTGTTTTTTATGAAAGTGGGGAGAAATCTGGGAAAGTATTAGCCAATCAGCTGCTTGGGCTCCGAGCTAAACAAATTATAAGTGGTCGTTGTCTAGATAATGGGGAGGTCACAACTGATCAAAGTACTATTAGCGATAAGTTTAGAGACTTTTATTCTACTTTGTATACGTCTAATTCCTCTCCGCGGGGTGGACATTGAAGAGTTTTTCAGCTGACTAAATGTCCCCACTTTATCCTCTGATGTTTGGAACTGCTTAGAAGCGCCGATTTCTCAGGTGGAAGTGGCAGCTGCGATCTCTTCCCTACAATCTGGTAAATCCCAAGGACCTGATGGTTTTCCATCAGAGTTCTATAAAAAAAATTCTGTTCAGCTTGCTCCTTTTTTGACATCTGTTTTTTCAGAGTCTTTTAAGTCTGGGACTCTTCCCCCAACATTAAATCAAGCGTGCATCTCTTTATTACTTAAAAAAGATAAAGATCCTTTGGATTGTGCGTCCTATAGGCCGATTTCTTTGCTCAACTGTGATGTTAAAATTTTAGCAAAGGTGCTTGCCTCAAGACTGGAAGAAGTTCTCCCCACCATCATCTCCCCTGATCAAACAGGGTTTATAAAGAATCGTCAATAATTTTTTAATATCCGCCGCTTACTTAATGTGGTATGTTCTCAGCATCAGGCCATTCCAGAATGTGTTGTTTCTTTGGATGCTGAGAAGGGTGGAGTGGGAGTACCTTTTTTTAGCTTTGGAAAAATTTGGATTTGGCCCAGTCTTTCTCTCTTGGATTAAATTACTTTATAATTCTCCCTCTGCAGTAGTCCTGACCAATAGTCTGCACTCTAGGCTGTTTAACTTGTACCGCGGAACTCGACAGGGCTGTCCGCTAAGCCCATTATTGTTCGCTCTAGCTATCGAGCCTTTAGCGATCGCTCTACGCGAGAGTCGGCAGATTACTGGAATTACCCGCGGGTTCTGTAAAAAAATTTCTGTTCAGCTTGCTCCTTTTTTGACATCTGTTTTTTCATAGTATTTTAAGTCTGGGACTCTTCCCCCAACATTAAATAATTTTGGCTTACTTCTTGAAAGGATTAAGAAAGATCTTTCTAAAATGTCCCGTTTAAAGATTTCTCTCATTGGGCGCATTAATTCCATTAAGATGGTGGTGCTCCCTAAATTTATTTATCTTTTTCAATGTTTACCTTTATTTATTCCCCTTTCATTGTTTAAATCTTTTGACTCTGTTATTTCTACATTTATTTGGAATGGTAAGCACCCCCGCCTGCGTAAAGCATACCTTCAGAGGTCTAGATGCAATGGCGATATGTCCTTACCAAATTTTAAGTTTTACTACTGGGCAGCTAACATACGAAATATATTTATGGATAACTTCTTTTCATGTAACATATTAGCCAAGGGTTTAATTTCCATTATTTATAATTTAATGACCAATCTGGCATCTTTCTCTCTTAATAACATTAAGAGAGCTTGGGAGGAAGACCTTGACAGACCACTTTCTGAAGACACATGGAACTGTGTTCTTAAGCAGGTCCATGCATCGTCAATGTGTGCTCGGCATTCACTTATACAGTTCAAAGTAGTACACAGAGCACATATATCCAAAGTTAAACTAGCTCAAATGTTTCCTGGTCATAGCCCCATATGCAATAGATGTAAATGTGATGAGGGATCACTAATTCACATGTTCTGGACATGCCCCAAATTAGAGCGTTTCTGGCGATCGATATTTCACACCCTTTCAGAGGTTCTTAAGCACAGTTTAGTGCCAGAACCTCTGGTGGCATTATTTGGAGTAGCTCCAGAGGAGTCATGGCTGTCAGCATCTATGTGTAAAGTCCTTGCTTTCTCCTCCTTGTTAGCACGTAGAGCAATACTATTAAAGTGGAAAGATCCCTTCCCACCCACCCATACTCCAATGGATTAGAGATATGATGTCCTGTCTCTGCCTTGAAAAAATTAGGTATTCACTAAAAGGGTCAGAAAAACAATTTTTTAAGATGTGGCACCCTTTTATTGACTATGTTGATAAGTCTGTTTAATTTTTTCTCCTTTTCTTTTTGTAATGTATTTTATTAGTATTCCCCTTTTTATGTTCTTTCTCTCTCATGCGAGTGTATGTGCATGTATTTCTTTTTATATATGGTTGGAGGTTGATGTATGTTGGCATGTGTATATACATATATATATGCTCGGTTCTTCTACTTACAATTCCTATCTGAATTAATGGACAGTATGGATGCAACTCTAGATGTTTGATGGTGAGGGTCGGGGGATTGTTGTATGTGATTTATAATGTAAATATACATTTAAAAAAAAAACTTTGAAGAGGAAAAAATACATGAGCTGAATTAAATGGCAGAAGGCTACATTGCGGCACTGCCACACACATCATGCTGTTTTCACTGAAGAAAAACTGTCTGAGGTCTGTAATGCTTCTTCACAGAAGGTAACGGTGACACCAGCCTGCTAAATTTAGTTCTACGTTGTTCCTGTTCAGTTTAATGTGTGTTCTAGATTCTTTGGGCACACTCACCATGTCAGATTCATCACAGGTGCACGGTTAGGAGGCCACTGTAGCACTCCCTTTCAAGACATGCTGCCACAGAGAAGGTTGTCACATAAGCTCCTCTTTGCCAAGCACTGCCAATCAAAATCTGGCATGTTCCACCGAGATTTGAACTCAGATGTTAGGTCTTCAGTCTAACACTCTCGCAACTGAGCTATTTCAGCCTCAGTGTAAAAGCCTGTAACCGACAGAGTGACCCACTCAATGCAACGTGAGCAGTAGGTAAGAGACCAAGTACAAGGACAAGACGTCGACGTTGCAATTTTTTTTTATTTTATTTTTTTTATTGAAAATTATTTCAGAACAAAAATACATCAAATATTTTTGACATTAAAATACATCAAAGTATCAAAAGGTTCTCAATTAAGAACCATAAACAATCATTCCATAGAAGGCAGTTCAGACATTCAGATTCAGATTCAAATCTCCTTTCTTAAAAATCGCTTCATATAGTTCTTTTAAGATGCTGGTTAAAAATCCTTTAAAAGCTATATAAAATTCACTACCCAAACCATCTATACCTCTTTTGTTTAATCCACTTATTGCTGTTTTTATCTCTTCTTCTCTTA
>NW_015636164.1:28335-28661 GCF_001515625.1 Sinocyclocheilus rhinocerous
TTAATTAAATCATATTTGTTTATTAATTCCTGTCTGGTAAAGTCCTCCTTTGCCTCTTCCATGACATCCACAATGTATTGTATTGGTAAAAACCCTTCTTTAAACTCATATAAAACATCCCTTACTTTTGTTATCCCCACATCCCACCATTTCTTATAAAAGATTTCCTTCCCTTGGTTTAAAATGCCATTGTTTCAAAAAAGAGGTTGATTTAAAATGTTCTCTCTACCTTGTGGATTAAAAAACACACAAGTTAAAAATTTTCCCCAAGCGCTCATCAATTCTTTATAAAAATCTGGCACTCCCTCCGTCATCCATTTCTTTGT
>NW_015636164.1:28741-44869 GCF_001515625.1 Sinocyclocheilus rhinocerous
GCCCCTTTATATAAAATTCTGATGAATTTAATAAGATTCTCTCCAAACCCAAAACTCTTTAGAACCCCAAATAAAAAATCATGTTCTACTCTGTCAAATGCTTTTTCAAAATCCAAACTAATTAAAAAACCATTCTTGTTCTTTTCATTTATATACCTTATCATATCTTTTATGCTGATTGTTGTATCTGCGATATCTCTTCCTTTAACACCATATACCTGGTTTGTTTTAATTATACTTGGCATTATTTCTTTTAATCTGTTGGCTAAAATTTTTGATAAAATCTTTAAATCAGTATTGAGCATTGTAATTGGTCTGTAATTCTTTAGGTCTACTTTATCTCCTTTTCTTTTGTAAATCAACTTCATCAAACCCATTCCCATTCTTTGATTCATCTCTCCTTTCTTAAAAATCCCTTCATATACTTTTATGATGCTGGTTAAAAATTCTTTAAAAACTATATAAAATTCACTACCCAAACCATCTATACCTGGACTTTTCCTTTTGTTTAATCCACTTATTGCTGTTTTTATCTCTTCTTCTCTTATATCTTCGTCACACTGTTTTTTGTCCTTTTCTCCTACTCTTGCTTTTATTTGCTTCAGTAACACCAGTTTTTCTTCTTCTTTTACCCCTTCTGCACTAAACAAGTTCTCTTAATATTTCCTCATTTGTTTCTACTACTACACCATTTTCTCCTTTTATTTCTTTAATCATTCCAGCTTTTCCTCTTCCTTTTTCCAGATCAAAGAAAAACTTTGTGCACTTCTCCCCCTCCACTGTATGTTTTGCTTTGCTTCTTAATCTTGCCCCTTCATATTTTTCCTCTTCCATTTCTTTCAATTTTCCCTCTAATTCTTTTATCTTTTGTATATCTTTTCCATTCTCATTCTTCAATTCGTTATTTAGTTTTTCTCTTAGCTCTCTTTCCTTATTTTTCTTACTTATCTGTATTAGCCTATACAATACTTTATTGTAAACTTTTAAACTAAATATTTCACATTCTCCCACCACATTCTTTTGTCTTCATTATACATTGCATTTTCTTTTTCCCTTTCAATAATTTCCTTTATACTTAAAACATAGTCTTCGTTCTTTAAAACCTCAGTGTTTAAAACTGAGAAGAGAGCTTTCCGAGAAATTCCTTTCTGATGAACCTCCACTGGCTTGGGCTTTCTTCCCAAACCAATATTGAGAAAAATGGCAAGACAAAGTACACGAGGCTCAAGTCAACTGCAGACAGCTACCCTGTAGCGCAGTCCATCTGAGCCATCTCAGAAACGACACCTCATTTCAGTGCAAGCACATTTCAGTCGCTAACCCAACGAGCTAAGTGGTCGACCAAGTTTAAATTGCGGATGAGGAACAAAGAAGAACAGCGAGATGTGGGCTTGAATATGCGCAGAAGCAGCGCTAGTCTTACTTGACGGTGCCTTGCGATTGACCCAGAGAAGTCAGCAAGGATGAATATTGCTCAAGAAAAGAGGCACCAAAGACAGAGGTTGGCTCGTCCGGGATTTGAATGCGGGACCTTTCACACTCTAGGCAAGAATCATACCCCTAGACTAACGAGCCACGGCATGTATGAAGTTGGAGGCCTCCTCAGCCATTTATTTCACATTGCTTGATCTACGGATAATGTTAAAAAAAAGGCTCCAAAAGCAGGCTCGTCCGGGATTTGAAACAGGGACCTCAGACAGGGACCTCAGGAACCTGCACCCTAAGCGAGAATCATACCCCTAGAACAACGAGCCACGGCATGCATGAAGCTGGAGGTCCCCTCAGCCATTTTTTTCACCGTGCTTGATCTATGGATAATGCTAAAAAAAAAAGAGGCTCCACAGTGGGCTCGTCCGGTATTTGAAACAAAGAACTCTCTCACTCTAAGCGAGAGCCATACCCCTAGACCAATGAGACTTCTGCAATTGAGGCCGCCTGGCCACATATTTCATTGTGCTCGATGCTTCAGTCGCTCAGACATCCTGCCTCTGTAGCTGGCAAGTGCAGAAAGAGGGCTCATGCAACTGGCCGGATTTCTGAGAAACTCCATTTTGCCGTACCTGCACTAGCTTGGCCTGCCTTCAAAGTATAATGTATATTAAAATGTCAACAACAAAATACATGAGCTGAATTAAACGGCAGAATGCTACATTGCGGCACTGCCACACACATCATGCTGTTTTCGCTGAAGAAAAACTGTCTGAGGTCTATAATGCTTCTTCACAGAAGGTAACGGTGACACCAGTCTGCTAAATTTAGTTCAATGTTGTTCCTGTTCAGTTTAATGTGTGTTCTAGATTTTTTGGGCACACTCACCATGCCCAATTAATCACAGGTGCACGGTTAAAGGAGGCCACTGTAGCACTCCCTTTCAAGAGACGCTGCCACGTAGGCTCCTCTTTGCCAAGCACTGCCAGTCAAAATCAGGCTGGTTCCACCGAGATTTGAACTCAGATCACTTGATTCAGAGTGCTAACCATTTTACCACGGAACCAAGCAGCAGCTGTGTGTTCTAACTAGTGCTCCTCTCTGCCAAAACCAGGGATTGAACCAGTGACCTTTAAATCTTCAGTCTAACACTCTCCCAACTGAGCTATTTCGGCCTTAGTGTACTTATCAGTAACAGACTGAGTGACCCACTCAACGCAACGCGAGAAGTAGGTAAGAGACCAAGTAGAAGGACAAGACGTCGACATTGAAAGACAAGTACCTAACAATGCAGTGCAATTGAGCCAAAGAAAGCAGGACGACAGCCGCTCTTCAAAAACAGAGGTTTCAATGCTGCAGGTGGGCTCGTCTGGGATTTGAACCCAGGACTTCTCACACCCAAAGCAAGAATTATACCCCTAGACCAACGAGCCATCGAATGCTCCCGCAACTAGGAGGCCACTGTAGCACTCCCTTTCAAGACACGCTGCCACAGAGAAGGATGTGACGCAGGCTCCTCTTTGCCAAGCACTGCTAGTCAAAACCTGGCAGGTACCACCGAGACTTGAACTCGGATCACTGGATTCAGAACCCAGAGTGCTGACCGTTTCACCATGGAACCAAGCATTAGCTGGGGCGTATGCCCTTCTTTTTGCAGTGCTGAAATGACTCAGAAGGAGGCGCTGAGAAAAGCAAATGACCCGCGAGCATCAGAACGGTGTCAAAAAAGCACTCCCTGCTCTCATCTGCCGAAACCCGAGATCAAACCAGGGACCTTTAGAGCATCAGTGTAACGCTCTCCCAACTGAGCTATTTCAGCCTTAGTTTACTAACCTTTAACCGACTGAGTGACCCACTCAACGCAAGGCGAGCAGTAAGTAAGAGACCAAGTAGAAGGACAAGATGTCGACATTGAAAGACAAGTACCTAACAATGCAGTGCAATTGAGCCAAAGAAAGCAGGACGACAGCCGCTCCTAGAAAAAAAACAGCAGTTTCAAAGCTGCAGGTGGGCTCGTCTAGAATTTGAACCCAGGACATCTCACACCCAAAGCGAGTATCATACCCCTAGACCAACGAGACAGAGGATGCTCCCGAAACTAGCAAATGCAAAATGAAGGCTCACAGGGTTGTGAAGCTTTCTGAGAAACTCTTTTCTGCCGTACGTCCACTGGCTTGGGCTGCCATCCCAAACCAATATTGAGAAAAATGGCAAGGCAAAGGACACGAGGCAGCTGCAGACGGCTACCCTGCAGTGCAGCCCATCTGAGCCATCTCAAAAATGACACCTCGTTGCAATGCAAGCACTCTAACCCAACGAGCTAAGTGGTCAACCAAGTTTAACTTGCAGACGAGGAACAAAGAAGAACAGCGAGATGCGGGCTTGAATATGTGCAGAAGCATCACTAGTCTTACTTGACGGAGGCTTGCGGTTGGCCCAGAGAAATCAGCAAGGATGTATACTGCTCAAGAAAAGAGGAATCAAAGACATAGGCGGGCTCGTCCAGAATTTTAACCTGGGACCTCTCACATCCTAAGTGAGAATCATAACCCTAGAAGAACGAGCCACCACGTGCATGATTCTGGAGTGCCCCCCAGCCATTTATTTCACCGTGCTTGATTTACGGATATTGCTCAATAAAGAGACTCCGAAGTGGGCTCGTCCGGGATTTGAACCCGGGTCCTCTCACACCCTAAGCGAGAATCATACCCCTAGAACAACGAGCTATGGCGTGCATGAAATTGGAGTCCCCCTCAGCCATTTATTTCACCCTGCTTGATCTATGGATAATGCTAAAAAAACAAGAGGCTCGTCCGGTATTTGAAACAAGGACCTCTCGCACCCTAAGCGAGAATCATACCCCTAGTCCAACGAGCCACTAGGACTTCTGCAAAGGAGGCCGCCTTGCCACGTATTTCACTGTGCTCGATGCTTCAGTCGCTCAGACATCCTGCCTCTGTAGCTGGCAAGTGCAGAAAGAGGGCTCATGCAACGGGCCGGATTTATGAGAAATCCAATTTTGCCGTACCTGCACTAGCTTGGCCTGCCTTGGCAGTATAATGTTTATTAAAATGACAACAACAAAATACATGAGCAGAATTAAACGGCAGAAGGCTACATTGCGGCACTGCCACACACATCATGCTGTTTTCGCTGAAGAAAAACTGTCTGAGGTATGTAATGCTTCTTCACAGAAGATAACGGTGACACCAGTCTGCTAAATTTAGTTCAACGTTGTTCCTGTTCAGTTTAATGTGTGTTCTAGATTCTTTGGGAACACTCACCATGTCAGATTCATCACAGGTGCACGGTTAAAAGAGGCCACTGTAGCACTCCCTTTCAAGACACACTGCCACAGTGAAGGTTGTGACATAAGCTCCTCTTTGCCAAGCACTGCCAATCAAAATCTGGCATGTTCCACCGAGATTTGAACTCAGATCGCAGGATTCGGAGTCCAGATTGCTAACCGTTACACTATGGAACCAAGCAGCAGCATGGTCGTCTGCCCTTTTGTTTGCAGTGTATTAGTGACTCAGAAGGAGGCGCTGAGATAAGCAACTGACCTGCGGGCATCAGGATGGTGTCCAAAAAGCACTCCCTGCTCCCCTCTGCCAAAACCCGGGATCGAAACAGGGATCTTTAGATCTTCAGTTGGGCTCGTCCAGGATTTGAACCTGGGACCTCTCATACCCGAAGCAAGAACCATACCCCTAGACCAACGAGCCATCAGATGCTCCTGCAACTAGGAGGCCACTGTAGCACTCCCTTTCAAGAGACGCTGCCACAGAGAAGGATATGACGCAGGCTCCTCTTTGCCAAGCACTGCCAGTCAAAACCTGGCAGGTTCCACCGAGATTTGAACTCAGATCACTGGCTTCAGAAACCAGAGTGCTAACCGTTTCTCCATGGAGCCAAGCAGCAGCTGGGGCGTCTGCCCTTCTGTTTGCAGTGTTGAAATGACTCAGAAGGAGGCGCTGAGAAAAGCAAATGACCCGAGAGCATCAGCATGGTGTCAAAAAAGCACTCCCTGCTCCCGAGATCAAACAGGGACCTTTAGAGTGTCAGTCTAACGCTCTCCCAACTGAGCTATTTCAGCCTTAGTTTACTAATCTTTAACCGACTGAGTGACCCACTCAACGCAAGGCGAGCAGTAAGTAAGAGACCAAGTAGAAGGACAAGACGTCGATGTTGAAAGACAAGTACCTAACAATGCAGTGCAATTGAGCCAAAGAATGCAGGACGACAGCCACTCCTAGAAAAAAAACAGCAGTTTCAAAGCTGCAGGTGGGCTCGTCTAGAATTTGAACCCAGGACATCTCACACCCAAAGCGAGTATCATACCCCTAGACCAACGAGACAGAGGATGCTCCCGAAACTAGCAAATGCAAAATGAAGGCTCACAGGGTTGTGAAGCTTTCTGAGAAACTCTTTTCTGCCGTACGTCCACTGGCTTGGGCTGCCATCCCAAACCAATATTGAGAAAAATGGCAAGGCAAAGGACACGAGGCAGCTGCAGACGGCTACCCTGCAGTGCAGCCCATCTGAGCCATCTCAAAAATGACACCTCGTTGCAATGCAAGCACTCTAACCCAACGAGCTAAGTGGTCAACCAAGTTTAACTTGCAGACGAGGAACAAAGAAGAACAGCGAGATGCGGGCTTGAATATGCGCAGAAACAGCACTAGTCTAACTTGACGGAGGCTTGCGATTGGCCCAGAGAAATCAGCAAGGATGTATACTGCTCAAGAAAAGATGCACCAAAGATAGAGGCGGAATTTGAACCTGGGACCTCTCGCACCCTAAGTGAGAATCATAACCCTAGAAGAACGAGCCACCACGTGCATGATTCTGGAGTGCCCCCCAGCCATTTATTTCACCGTGCTTGATTTACGGATATTGCTCAAAAAAGAGACTCCGAAGAGGGTTCGTCCGGGATTTGAACCAGGGACCTCTCACACCCTAAGTGAGAATCATACTCCTAGAACAACGAGCCATGGCGTGCATAAAACTGCAGTCCCCCTCAGCCATTTATTTCACCGTGCTTGATCTACGGATAATGCTAAAAAATAAAAAGAGGCTCCAAAGCGGACTCGTCCGGGATTTGAAACAAGGCCCGCACACACTCTAAGCGAGAATCATACCCCTAGACCAACAAGCCACTGAGACTTCTGCAATAGAGGCCGCCTGGCCACATATTTCACTCTGCTCGATGCTTCAGTCGCTCAGACATCCTGCCTCTGTAGCTGGCAAGTGCAGAAAGAGGGCTCATGCAACTGGCCATTTTGCCGTACCTGCACTAGCTTGGGCTGCCTTCGCAGTATAATGTTTATTAAAATGTCAACAACAAAATACATGAGCTGAATTAAACGGCAGAAGGCTACATTGCGGCACTGCCACACACATCATGCTGTTTTCGCGAATCAAAGACATAGGCGGGCTCGTCCAGAATTTTAACCTGGGACCTCTCACATCCTAAGTGAGAATCATAACCCTAGAAGAACGAGCCACCACGTGCATGATTCTGGAGTCCCCCCCAGCCATTTATTTCACCGTGCTTGATTTACGGATATTGCTCAATAAAGAGACTCCGAAGTGGGCTCGTCCGGGATTTGAACCCGGGTCCTCTCACACCCTAAGCGAGAATCATACCCCTAGAACAACGAGCTATGGCGTGCATGAAATTGGAGTCCCCCTCAGCCATTTATTTCACCCTGCTTGATCTATGGATAATGCTAAAAAAACAAGAGGCTCGTCCGGTATTTGAAACAAGGACCTCTCGCACCCTAAGCGAGAATCATACCCCTAGTCCAACGAGCCACTAGGACTTCTGCAAAGGAGGCCGCCTTGCCACGTATTTCACTGTGCTCGATGCTTCAGTCGCTCAGACATCCTGCCTCTGTAGCTGGCAAGTGCAGAAAGAGGGCTCATGCAACGGGCCGGATTTATGAGAAATCCAATTTTGCCGTACCTGCACTAGCTTGGCCTGCCTTGGCAGTATAATGTTTATTAAAATGACAACAACAAAATACATGAGCAGAATTAAACGGCAGAAGGCTACATTGCGGCACTGCCACACACATCATGCTGTTTTCGCTGAAGAAAAACTGTCTGAGGTATGTAATGCTTCTTCACAGAAGATAACGGTGACACCAGTCTGCTAAATTTAGTTCAACGTTGTTCCTGTTCAGTTTAATGTGTGTTCTAGATTCTTTGGGAACACTCACCATGTCAGATTCATCACAGGTGCACGGTTAAAGGAGAACACTGTAGCACTCCCTTTCAAGAGACGCTGCCACAGAGAAGGTTGTGACGTAGGCTCCTATTTGCCAAGCACTCGTCCAGGATTTAAACCTGGGACATCTCGCACCCTAAGCGAGAATCATAACCCTAGAAGAACGAGCCACCACGAGCATGATTCTGGAGTCCCCCCAGCCTTTTATTTCACCGTGCTTGATTTACGGATATTGCTCAAAAAAGAGACATTTGGGCACACTCACCATGTCAGATGCATCACAGGTGCACGGTTAAACCAGGGACCTTTAGTCTAACGCTACCCCAACTGAGCTATTTCAGCCTTAGTGTACTAATCTGTAACTGATTGAGTGACCCACTCAACGCAAGGCGAGCAGTAAGTAAGAGACCAAGTAGAAGGACAAGACATCGACGTTGAAAGACAAGTACCTAACAATGCAGTGCAATTGAGCCAAAGAAAGCAGGATGACAAGAGACTCCAAAGAGACTCTTGTCATCTTGTCAAAAAAAGCGGTTTCAAAGCTGCAGGTGGGCTTGTCCAGGATTTGAACCCGGGACCTCTCACACCCGAAGCGAGAATCATACCCCTAAACCAACGAGCCAGTGAATGCTACTGCAACTAGCAAATGCAAAATGAAGGCTCACAGAGTTGTGAAGCTTTCTGAGAAACTCCTTTCTGCCGTACCGACACTGGCTTGGGCTGCCTTGGATTTGAACCTGGCACCTCTCACACCCTAAGCGAAAATCATACCCCTAGAACAACAAGCCATGGCGTGCATGAAACTGGAGTCCCCCTCAGCCATTTATTTGTGCTTGATCTACGGCTAATGCTAAAAAAAAAGAGGCTCCAAAGCAGGCTTGTCCGGGATTTGAAACAAGGACTTCTTGCACCCTAAGCAAAAATCATACCCCTAGACCAATGAGCCACTGGGACTCCTGCAATGGAGGCCACCTGGCCACGTATTTCACTGTGCTCGATGCTTCAGTCGCTCAGACATCCTGCCTGTGTAGCTGACAAGTGCAGAAAGAGGGCTCCTGCAACTGGGCGGATTTCTGAGAAACTCGATTTTGCCGTACCTGCACTAGGTTGGCCTGCCTTCAAAGTATAATGCATATTAAAATGTCAACAACAAAATACATGAGCTGAATTAAATGGCAGAAGGCTACATTGCGGCACTGCCACACACATGCAGTTTTCTCTGAAGAAAAACTATCTGAGGTCTGTAATGCTTCTTCACAGAAGGTAACGGTGACACCAGTCTGCTAAATTTAGTTCAACGTTGTTCCTGTTCAGTTTAATGTGTGTTCTAGATACTTTGGGCACACTCACCATGTCACGCATCACAGGTGCACGGTTAAAGAAGGCCACTGTAGCACTCCCTTTCAAGAACACTGCCACAGAGAAGGTTGTGACGTAGGCTCCTCTTGGCCAAGCACTGTCAGTCAAAACCTTGCAGGTTCCACCGAGATTTGAACTCGGATCACTGGAATCAGAGTACAGAGTGCTAACCGTTTCACCATTGGAACCAAGCAGCAGCTGGGGCGTCGGCTCTTCTGTTTGCAGTGTTGAAATGACTCAGAAGGAGGCACTGAGAAAAGCAAATGACCCGCGAGCATCAGAATGGTGTCCAAAAAGCACTCCCAGCCAAAACCCGAGATCAAACCAGGGACCTTTAGATCTTCAGTCTAACGCTCTCCTAACTGAGCTATTTCAGCCTTAGTGTGCTAATCTGTAATCTACTGAGTGACCCACTCAACGCAACGCGAGCAGTAGGTAAGAGACTTAGTAGAAGGACAAGACATCGAAGTTGAAAGACAAGTATCTAACAATGCAGTGCAATTGAGCCAAAGAAAGCAGGACGACAGCCGCTCCTAGAAAAAAACAGCGGTTTCAAAGCTGCAGGTGGGCTCGTCCAGGATTTGAACCCAGGACCTCTCACACCCAAAGCGAGAATCATACCCCTAGACCAACGAGCCAGAGGATGCGCCCTCAACTAGCAAATGCAAAATGAAGGCTCACAGGGTTGTGACGCTTTCTGAGAAACTCCTTTCTGCCGTACCTTCACTGGCTTGGGCTGCTTTCCCAAACCAATATTGAGAAAAACGGCAAGGCAAAGGACACGAGGCTCGACTCATCTGCAGACGGCTACCCTGCAGCGCAGCCCATCTGAGCCATCTCAGAAACGACACCACATTGCAATGCAAGCACTCTAACCAAACGAGCTAAGTGGTCGACCAAGTTTATCTTGCAGACGAGGAACAAAGAAGAACAGCGAGATGCGGGCTTGAATATGCGCAGAAGCAGCACTAGTCTTACTTGACGGAGGCTTGCGATTGGCCCAGAGAAATCAGCAAGGATGTATACTGCTCAAGAAAAGATGCACCAAAGATAGAGGCGGAATTTGAAGCTCAAGAAAAGAGGCACCAAAGACAGAGGCGGGCTCGTCCAAAATTTGAACCTGGGACCTCTGCACCCTAAGTGAGAATCATAACCCTAGAAGAACGAGCCACCACGTGTATGATTCTGGAGTCCCCCCCAGCCATTTATTTCACCGTGCTTGATTTACAGATATTGCTCAAAAAAGAGACTCCGAAGTGGGCTCGTCTGGGATTTGAACCCAGGACCTCTCACACCCTAAGTGAGAATCATTCTTCTAGAACAATGAGCCATGGCGTGCATGAAACTGGAGTCCCCCTCAGCCATTTATTCCACCGTGCTTGATCTATGGATAATGCTAAAAAAAAAAAGAGGCTCCGAAGCGGGTTCATCCGGGATTTGAAACAAGGACCTCTCGCACCCTGAGCAAGAGTCATACCCCTAGACCAACGAGTCACTGAGACTTCTGCAATGGAGGCCACCTGGCCACGTATTTCACTGTGCTCGATGCTTCAGTCGCTCAGACATCCTGCCTCTGTAGCTGGCAAGTGCACAAAGAGGGCTCATGCAACTGGCCAGATTTCTGAGAAACTCGATTTTGCCATACCTGCGCTAGCTTGGCCTGCCTTCACAGTATAATGTTGATTAAAATGTCAACAAAAAAATACATGAGCTGAATTAAATGGCAGAAGGCTACATTGCGGCACTGCCACACACATCATGCTGTTTTCGCTGAAGAGAAACTGTCTGAGGCCTGTAAAGGCCTGAAGAACTCCCTGCTCCACTCTGCCGAAACCCGGGATTGAAACAGGGTCCTTTAGATCTTCAGTCGAACCACTAGATTTTAGCAGAGATAGGAGGAGGCTGAGATTTTAATAGAGTCATGAGAGGAACATGCCGCTAAAGGAATTTTCAAAGAAATGTTTACCTGCAAGATCATGCTTATTGTGTTCTACCAAATATCTTTTGAATCCATTTTATTATTTACAGATGTAGTGGGTCGAGAAGTGGGTATGATATCACTTATTAGTCGCCACACCCCTTGTATGGTTCATCCAATTCTATGCCCTCCAGGAACGTGTAAAAGCGGAACGTTACGGCATTGCTGGGAGCCTGGGTACCATTTGTGTCGTTCTGTCCGAGGACCGTCCCTTCCGGTTGGCGAATGTTTCCTTTGCTCCTGTGAAGTTGGACGTGGTGGTTGGCTAGCGGCTGCTGCCTTTTATAGCGGACTTCCCATAGTTTATTCATCGATTGGTCACTGCTCATTATCTGCGTGGATTCATGATGGATTCATAATTGTAGTACAATATCAAGGTAAGGGAAATCAGGGTAGCTTGGTTATCGCGCATTGAGTAGCTGGTGTGTTTTAATGTTTACCCCCTTGCAGTCCTGTTCTGTGGCGTGGCGATGCCTCTTGTTGTTGCGTGATCGCTTTGTTAGATCAAATGCTGTGGCCGTAAACAGAAGGTATGTGAACTACGTTTTCTGATGTTTATTGTTTTTTTTATATAGTTCATAGTGTAATCGTTTCATGTTTTTATTTTTAGGAGTAATTGACATTTTAAATTTAAACTTGTGGGGCAACATTCGGATGCTGCTGTCTTGTCCGCACTATATCATCTGGGCCTGCACTACGTTTGGAGCCTGTCTTATTCGTGTGTGTGCGCGTTGCTTTGGCTGGAGTTCTTACGGCTTGCATCCGCCTTGTGTGTGTGTGTGTGTGTGTGTGTGTGTGTGTGCATTTTGATTGTAGTTTATATTTTGTTTTTTTGTTTGATTACAACTGCGTTTGTGTAAGTTATGCTGTCTTGCCTGCCTCTGCTAACCTTGCCCTCCTGTTTATTGTACGCAAGTGTGTGTAGTGTTCATGTCATGCAGTCTTTTAGTTTTTATTACTGATTGCACTAAATGAAGTTTTGCATTTTTGATATCCACGTCTTGGGCCCTCTTTGCACTAGTGAACCTGTGTGCTCCTTTGTGGGTAATTGTTAGTTCCCTGGTAACAGGGTGGCGTAGTCTGCTACATCGAGATTGCTGAAATTTTCCCTTTACCATATCGCCACACAAATATCCTTTCAAATCTGTTCATGTAAACTACCACACTAGTATACGTGAACAACAACACAGACAAAAGCTTTTTTTTTTTTTTATTTAATGACATTTTCACTTTTATTTGAAATCACATTTTCTAGAAAAAGCTTTAATTTAAATGCATTTAAACAAATACAAATGTGCAATGTACAGCTCAGTCACACTCATTGTACAACACAGTCATTGTCTAGAAATTATTTTAGCATTATAGAGGGTTTTCTGCTTATATTCTGAGGCAATAAAATAGATAAAACAAAATGTACAAATTATGGTTATCATTGAATTTGTATAATGCATCAGCTTGTGAGAATGATCTACTTGGAAATACAGTTATTAATCGTCATGAAAACTAGGTTAAATGTTAAATGATTAATATATTCAGTTGAATTCTCCTAACACCTTTCTATATATTGTTATTTTCCCCCCAGTTTCACCAGAGTCCACTGGAATCTATTTAAAGACAGGTATCCACAATAAAAATTAAACCAGCTGAATATCATTTTAAATTCTTTAACTATGATAAATAAAAACAAAATCATGATTTCACATCCTCATAAGTTTAGCCCATAGTGTGGATGAAGGTCTTGTGCACCTCTCTGTAAGCGTTTCTTAGGAGTACATATGGAAAACACATTTCCAGCATGTCTTGACTCAAGAACGGTGACTGCTCCACTATCTACAATCCAAAGAATACAAAGGTAAGATTTGTATAATAAACTTTTTAAAATTCTAATAATTATATTACTCTCCAAAAGTTTATTACCATGTGTAGAAGGAGATAAACTGAATCTCTGTTCTTTATTTCCACTCGCTCCACATTCTGACCTAACTGCAGTAAGATAGATGATGCCACCTACAAGATGAGCGTAATCAGATATATTAGATAAAAGATTTTGGTAAGACTATACAATAAGTTCAGATGAATGATTAGTGCATTAACTAACACTAACTAACAATTATCAATATATTTGTTACAGTATTTACTAATCTTTGTTAACATTAGTTAATAAAAATACAAATGTATTTACTGTTGGTTCATGTTAGCCCAGGTCCTAATATTAATAATACTAATATTAACAACATTTCTTTTTAATAATGTATTGGTAAATGATGAAATTAACATTAACTGAGATTAACACATGCTTTAAAACAATTTTTAATTGTTGGTTCATGTTAACAAATATAGTTGACTAACATTAACAAATTGAACCTTATTGTGAAGCGTTACTAAGATTTTTAGTAAATGTTTGCTATGGATTTTTTAATGTCAGTGTATGGAATGAAAAATATTGAATTCTTGCTGTGCATTCAATGGTGTATCATTCACCTTCAGGAATTCTTGAAGCTGAGTCTGGATATTTTTTCTCTGGACAGTGAACATAGCTGCAGCAAGATGGTTAACTGCAGTTGCCAAGCAATGAATGTTGTTTTGGTGACCTGTTGAAAAACAAGTCAAGTTCATTTGAGTTTCAGAAATAGTTAAGCAAAATACATCTTAAAAGATTTGCATTTACGGTAAATATTGGGCTTGTATATATGGTCTGTCAGAAAGCTATGATGAGGCTGGTTATGGTGAACAAAGCACTGATATTTTAGTAATACACAGAAAATTGGAGCTCATGTTAAGCAAGGTTAAGTCTGTTTCCTTTTATATAAGTCAATATACATCAGTCATAAAGTTTTTGCTCCAGCTAAGCAAGTGAAGACATTCTGGAGTTTATCTACATTCAGTGATAATCTGCTCATTGCACTGTTTGTTTTTGTTAGCTTGTTGTAAGACTGCTTTTGCATTGCCCCTTATGCAACTCCTGCTCTTCTGCCCAACGTTACCTCCATGTTCTCGGCTGTAGAATGAGTTTGGATCCAGGCACAGGGTGGGTAAAGACACGGCTATAAAAACAAGCAGCAGGCAGGTGATTTTGAACTCCTCCTCAATGGATGAGTTGTCTGGCAAGGAGAATAATGAATAATATATTGGAAAAATTTGATTAACTAGAGATGTCATTCCAGATAGGCAAACTTCTATATCAGGACTTCACCTGTCTGCATGTTTGCTATGGCTGAAACCAGCGCAGGGTCGATCTCACATGGCAAACCAGCTGCCGAAGCCATTTCATACACACCGAGTGTCACCTACACGTAAAAAAACAAAAAAAAACAATCCAAAACTAGAAAAGTCTTGAAATTAGGTATTTCTTGTGATGACGAAAAAAGCAACATGTAAATGTTAAATAAAAGCACTTAATTTGTCACACATTTCTGTCAAGTCAAATCACATTTATTTATGAAGTGCTTTATCCAATACTCATAGTTTCAAAGCAGCTTCACAATAAACAGGAAACACCAATATTAATGTTGTAAAATTAATCAGTTATGAAACTTAACTATGAAACTTTAATTTCTGCTTGAATTTTTAATATTTGGCATGTTTGTGTGCTGCTGCCCTGTGTGTGTAATAAGCAGAGTGTAGGCGCTTTGTGCCCCCGCCTATAGGTGCATATTACTAACGCGCTCTTTAAATAACAAAAAAACTACTGCGCCATTGAATTTAGACCAGATTTTAGTTGGTCAATGGTGCAGTCTATTTCAGTTGGCTCAAAATAGCAACGCACCAACAATGCGCCTGAACACACCTCATTTTCAGACCAGCACACCCATGGGCACACAAATGGGCGCAAATGCATTTGCTATTTAAACAACGTGGTGCAGGATATGAAAATGATAACTGCGTCAGGCTGAAACTAGCAAAAAACACTTGCGTCGCGCCTGACGCCGCATTGCGCCAGGTGTATGATAGAGCCCACACAGTTCAAAGTTTTGCGTTTACTCTTTCTCTCTTCCCTACAGACAGATACAAGCTAAATGAAGAAATGTTATTCCAGTAGCAGTGACTCAGTGATTTACCTTGATGTCACCGTCAGGGTAGATGAAGTCCTTTAGACATTTGATGGGTCTCATTAGAAACGGGCAGTGTCTGTCCATGATCTACAGATGGAAACGATCAGTAGACTTACGTCCTGTGCTCACTCATAAACCAGGCAGTACATTCTAACATGTAAAAACTGTTATGCATTTATTATGATTTACAGCGGGTAAAATATGTATTGAACACATCACCATTTTTCTCAGTAAAAATATTTCTAAAGGTGCTGTTGACATGAAATTTTCACCAGATGTTGGTAACAATCCAAGTAATCCATACAAAGAAAGCAAAGAAATTAAGTTCTGTGTAATAAAGTAGAATGACACAGGGAAAAAGTACTGAACACATGAAGAAAGGGAGGTGCAAAAAGGCATGGAAAGCCAAGACACCAGCTGAAATCTATTAGTAATTAGAAAGCAATCCTGCCCCTTGTCGGTGGAAATAAATATTAGTTGGTTCAGTCCCAACTGATGGCCTAGAAAAAGGTGTCTCATGACCAACGTGTCACACAAGGAACATTTCATGATGGGTGAAAGCAAATAGCTTTCTCAAGACCTTCGCAACCTTATTGTTACAAAACATACTGATGGCATTGGTTACAGAAGGATTTCTATACTTCTGAATGTTCCAGTGAGCACTGTTGGGCCCATAATCTGGAAGTGGAAAGAACATCATTTCACCATAAACTGGCCACGACCAGGAGCTCCTCGCAAGATGTCTGACAGAGGAGTGAAAAGAATTATCAGAAGAGTTGTCCAAGGGCCAAGGATCACTTGTGGAGAGCTTTAGAAAGACCTGGAATTAGCATGTACAATTGTTTCAAAGAAAATAATAAGTACAATAAGTAATGCACTCAACCGCCGTGGCCTGTATGCACACTCACCGCGCAAGGCTGTATTGCTGAAGAAAAAACATGTTGAAACTCGTCTAAATTTGCTGCTCAACATTTAGACAAGCCTGCTAAATACTGGGAGAATATAGTCTGGTCAGATGAGACAAACATTGTACTCTTTGGATGCCATAATACACACCATGTTTGGAGGTCAAATGGCAC
>NW_015636164.1:45065-49517 GCF_001515625.1 Sinocyclocheilus rhinocerous
ATATATATATATAAATACGCCATCTTTTAATTAATTTTAATATAAAAATAAGAGAAGAAGAGTATTATGAATGAATAAAACATCCCCCAGCTTATAACGCATGAATACATTTTAATGGAAAAAAAAGAAAGAAAAGATTTCATTTGTTGAATTATTATAATTCAAGTCATTTTATTGTGTTTATTCAATAATATTTGTATATTTTTATATTGAACTATTTTCAATTACATTTCCTTCATTTTAATTGTGTAGGATATTGGTAAAAGCAATTCTCTTATATTTGTATTTCTGGCACAGTTTTGCCATTTCTGGTTATTGCATTATGTTTTTAAGGGAGCTTTAAAGGTGCAGTATGTAAATTTTAGTGGCATCTAGCAGTGAGGTTGCGAATTGCACATAGAGAAGCTATGGTCGCCAACACATGACTAAGATGTCGTCTCAGACATGCAATGAGGTTTCTCAACAAAGGTCAACTAAGGAATTATATTCACTTAATTATTCAGTGAACCGAATATTATTGTTACTTGTTCATCATTGTGTAAGTATTTTATTCGCAAGAACAGCATAGTGACAAAATGCACTCTGTAGAGCAGTTTGTCCGTTTAGGGCTACTGTAGAAACATGGCGGCGAGCGACATGTTAGGGGAGAGCAATGCATATGACTAGTTTCTCCATACAGGAGGTGTCTTGAAGCTGTCATTACCAACAAAGGCTTTTGTACGAAGTATTAAATAAATTTCAGTAAGCGTGTTCAATACTTTTCCCCTAGGTCATTCCATTTTATTACATAGAACTTAATTTCTGAACTTATTTGTATTGTTTTCTTTTGTATGTATGGATTACTTGGGTTGTTACCAACATCTGGTGAAAATTTCATGTCAACAGCTCCTTTAGAAATATATTTACTGAGAAAAATGGCGATGTGTTCTATATTTATTTTACCCACTGTATATACTATAAGATGCTACACATACAATGACAAATGCATGAATGTTCCAATTCAACATTAATTATGAGACATAAATAGAGACATTCACCTCCTCGAGAGCATCTTGGATCATGGAGCTAAATGACAGAATCACACCAACAATGGTCATTCTCTTCAAAACATTCTCACTGCCTGACTGAATGTTTTTAAGGGAGCTTTAAAGGTGCAGTATGTAAATTTTAGTGGCATCTAGCAGTGAGGTTGCGAATTGCACATAGAGAAGCTATGGTCGCCAACACATGACTAAGATGTCGTCTCAGACATGCAATGAGGTTTCTCTACAAAGGTCAACTAAGGAATTATATTCACTTAATTATTCAGTGAACCGAATATTATTGTTACTTGTTCATCATTGCGTAAGTATTTTATTCGCAAGAACAGCATAGTGACAAAATGCACTCTGTAGAGCAGTTTGTCCGTTTAGGGCTACTGTAGAAACATGGCGGCGACTTCCATGTTAGGGGACCCGCGGTGCATGTAGATAGAAATTGCTCATTCTAAGGCAGGGCTGTCCAAACTCGGTCCTGGAGGGCCGGTGTCCTGCAGAGTTTAGCTCCAACTGGCCTCAACACACCTGACTGGAAGTTTCTATGCCTAGTAAGAGCTTGATTAGCTGGTTCAGTTGTGTTTAATTAGGGTTGGAGTTAAACTCTGCAGGTCAGAACTTACAAGCAGGTGTGATTTGGAGCTGGTTGGAGCTAAACTCTGCAGAGCTGTGGCCCTCCAGGAATTGAGTTTGAGACCACTGTTCTAAGGAAATAAAAACATAACGGTTCATTATGTAAGGTAAACATAGTTGTGTATATTATATTGCATTTCTGTCAATCCTCCTCCTAAATATTACACACTGCACCTTTAATACAGAGGAAATGTGTGTGAGAGAGAAGAGCAGCACATGCTAATGCTGATTGGTCGGGAGTGGTTTAAGCAATTAGCAAAACTAAAGTTTTTTTTGTTTTTTTTTACCTCAAGTGCTCTGCCTGTTGAAGCTTCAGATAGTGACAACTGGACTTGGACAGATAGTTCCCCTCCTGATTCAGTTTCGTGTGCTCAAGAAACTGAAGCTGCTCTTGCCAAACAGTCTAAATCAGGCCGCTTTCCATTGTTCTTTTCTGTCCTTACCACTACTGATAAATAATACATAATGCTTCTTATAGTTAGGCTGATATTTTCTTTTCACTCGCACTAGCAAAGTGCTTCTAAAGTAAGCATGTGTGGTGGCTGGTCCATAATCAACTTGCATACAGAGGCGTGCTAAGCAGCGCCCATAATAAATACTAATTTAATCAGGGAAATATAATATTTTCATTTTATGAAAGAATACAGAATCACAGAATGCTACATTAAATGGTGTTCTAAAGTGAAGCTTATTCATCTAATCCTGTCCATCACCCAAGAGTCTGAACAGCTGTTTTAGCATTTACGGTTTTACCAGATGCTTAATAATCACAAATTTTAACTGGATCTTGTGAAATAGTGACTTGTCCAACTATTAAGCTCACTAAAAACCTGCCTCTTTCTTACAAATGACTGCAAGCTCACATCCAGATCTGCCTCCATTCATTCACCCACCAATGGACAGAACCAAGTCCTGCCCTACATTTTATTTAATTTTTCATTAATCCATTTCACTCTGAATGTACGTCATAATACAGAAAAAATGTAAATGTCGCTACTTTCTTTACATCACAACGTTAAATAGCCAAGAGAGGATATTTAAAGCTTGAGTCAAGTCTCATGTTTAAGCCATCAATGGAAGATATTATAGCAGCAATGGTGAGATTAATGGAGCATCAGTGAGGTTGTTGGCTGATGTTGGCTCACTGTTTCAATTCATCCCAAATTCATTCATCACCAGTTATACAAGTTAGTCATCTGATTTTTTTTTCCTCCAAAAAATACAACTCATTACCCCTTGGAACTGCTAGTTGGTCAGAGTAGTTCTTAAGGCACAGTCTTAACATAGAGGCTAAGTTTATTCAATTGGCCCCAGACGGTATTTGTGCAAGCCAGTCAAATTCTTCAACACCAGACTTAGAAAACCATATCTGTATAGAGCTTGCTTTGTCCACAGGAGTATCCAAATACTGGAAAATAAAAGGACCCCCCAAAAGCTTCTGACATACAGTGGGAATTCTCTAGAATGTTATTGTTTCTTAGTTCAGTAGACCTTTATCACCCAAGCAAGAGGCAACACACTTATTTGTTGGCAACACTTTATTTTAAGTTGTCCTTGTTACACGTTACATGCATTTACTATTATAATAACAATAAAATATGCATAATTACATTCAAGTAACCCTAAGCCAAACCCTAATCCTAACCCTAACCATATAGTAAGTACATGCAGCCAATTAATATTACTCAGTACTTAAATGTATAATTTACACTGTAACAAGGACACCGTAAAATAAAGTGTAACTTATTTGTTTTGTGATTTATTTATTAAGTAGCTGTTGTGATTATTTTTGAAAGGAAGAATGTTAATTAAAAACTGCAGACAACTATGTACAACCCCAATTCCAGAGAAGTTGGGACATTTTGTAAAATGCAATAAAAACAAGAATCTGTGATTTGTTCATTCTCTTTAACTTTTATTTAATTGACAAAAGTACAAAGAAAAGATTTCCAAAGTTTTCACTGACCAACGTAAATGTATTTTGTAAATATGAACAAATTTTGATTTTGATGGCTGCAACACACTCCAAAAAAAAATGTTTGGCGTTTAACACTGTGTCACATCAACTTTCCTTTTAATTACAATGTTTCATTGTTTGGGAATTTTGGGAATTGATTGTTAAAGTTTTGTCCAGTCTCTCTTGAAACAAGGCTTCAGATGCTCAGCAGTCTGTGATTGTTGTTGTCTGATATATATGCCTCCATGTCAATAGTACCTTCGCACATATGCCAGTCACCCATGCTGTTTGCACCAATGCAACCCCATACCATGACAGACGTTTGCTTTTGCTTCTGTCGCTAATGAAAGTCTGGATGGTCCCTTTGGTCTTTGGGACTGAGAACTTGAAATCCATTTTTCCCATTTTTCCCTTGAAATGTGGACTCATCTGAGTACAGCACACCTTTCCTTTTTTTGACTATCTGAGATAACTGAGATAAGAGAGAACCTGGCAGCATTGCTGCATAGAATTGATGTATAGCTTTCTCCTAGAGTATCAGATATTCACGTAGCATTTCTTGATGCAGCAGCAGACTGTGGTAAATGACAGTGGTTTTCTGAAGTACACCTGAGCCCATGTGGCTATATTTAACACAGCAGCATGATGGTTTCTTATGCAATGCCATCTGAGGGCTCAAAGGTCAAGCACATTCAACTGAGGTTTCCTGCCTTGCCCTACATGTACTATGATTTTTGATTTGTTTGACACTTCTTTCATGAAATTTGGCAAGTATGTGTGTTAAATAAATAAATGTATAATAGTGTTGTGTGTTCCACGTTTATTGTC
>NW_015636164.1:52518-61286 GCF_001515625.1 Sinocyclocheilus rhinocerous
AAAATGCAATAAAATCAAGAATCTGTGATTTGTTCATTCTCATTAACTTATTTAATTGACAAAAGTACAAAGAAAAGATTTCCAAAGTTTTCACTGACCAACGTAAATGTATTTTGTAAATATGAACAAATTTTGATTTTGATGGCTGCAACACACTCCAAAAAAATGTTTGGACAGTGGCACGTTTAACACTGTGTCACATCAACTTTCCTTTTAATTACAATGTTTCATTGTTTGGGAATTAAAGATACTGATTGTTAAAGTTTTGTCCAGTCTCTCTTGAAACAAGGCTTCAGATGCTCAGCAGTCTGTGATTGTTGTTGTCTGATATATATGCCTCCATGTCAATAGTACCTTCGCACATATGCCAGTCACCCATGCTGTTTGCACCAATGCAACCCCATACCATGACAGACGTTTGCTTTTGCTTCTGTCGCTAATGAAAGTCTGGATGGTCCCTTTGGTCTTTGGGACTGAGAACTTGAAATCCATTTTTCCCGGAAAGAAGTTGAAATGTGGACTCATCTGAGTACAGCACACCTTTCCTTTTTTTGACTATCTGAGATAAGCTCTGGCCCAGAGAACCTGGCAGCATTGCTGCATAGAATTGATGTATAGCTTTCTCCTAGAGTATCAGATATTCACGTAGCATTTCTTGATGCAGCAGCAGACTGTGGTAAATGACAGTGGTTTTCTGAAGTACACCTGAGCCCATGTGGCTATATTTAACACAGCAGCATGATGGTTTCTTATGCAATGCCATCTGAGGGCTCAAAGGTCAAGCACATTCAACTGAGCTTTCCTGCCTTGCCCTACATGTAGTTTTTTCACAATATGATGTATGGTACTTGGTGAAAGACCTAAATTCTTTGCAATTTTGCATTGCGAAATGTGATTTTTGATTTGTTTGACACTTCTCTCATGAAATTTGGCACAAAGTAATGAGCCATGATCCAGCTTTGCTTGCAAAGTCTGAGATGTTCCTTTTATACCCAAACATGATACCTTGACCTATTACCAATTCACCTGCTTACTGTGAACTGTTTCAAAACTTTGCCTCTGTCCCAACTTTTTTGAAATGTGTTGTAGCCATCAAAATCAAAATGTATTCATATTTACAAAATACATTTACATTGGTCAGTGAAAACTTTGGGAATCTTTTATTTGTACTTTTTGTCAATTAAATAAAAGTTAAAGAGAATTAACAAATCACAGATTCTTGATTTTATTGCATTTTACAAAACGTCCCAACTTCTCTGGAATTGGGGTTGTAGGATATAAGTTTCTAAGTCTTGACAGATTTAAGCTTGAGTAATGAAGTTCGAAAGTTTAGGCTCCATAATTGTACCTGTCAGTTTCTTTTGAAGGTCACTCATTGCTTCAGGATTCTCATAGTTAGCTCTCATTTGCACCAGGGCATCCATGTTGTCACTTACTAGTTTCTGACAATGACAACATGATTTAATTCAATCATTTATACACTTTAATTAGCTATTTAATTAGCCATGTTTGTAAATTATGTCAAAGGATGAATTATGTCTTCATTTTGAAAGACATCATACCTTCAGTTCTCCAACTTGGGATATGATGTGCCACATGAGGTTCTCATTTAAAAACTTCAGTCCAAAAGGGCCAATCAGTTCAGCCAACGATCGCAAACCTACACAGAAATGTCACCATAAAATCACAAGGCTTTTGCCATGTATACATTTACAATAATAATAAAATGTAAGTAAATACAAAAAGAGGGAATGTGGACTTGTATACAGAATGATTTAAATATATTTTCACACATATTACATTACTTTGTATTATTATTATTATTATTATTATTATTATTATTATTATTATAAGAAAAGCATGTAATATTATGCGAAACAAATGCTTTAGATACATGTATGAAAATTAAGATAATTAAGATTCACCATAAAATCACAAGGCTTTTGCCATGTATACATTTACAATAATAATAAAATGTAAGGAGATACAAAAAGAGGGAATGTGGACTTGTATACAGAATGATTTAAATATCTTTTCACACATATTACATTACTTTGTATTATTATTATTATTATTATTATTATTATTATTATAAGAAAAGCATGTAATATTATGCGAAACAAATGCTTTAGATACATGTATGAAAATTAAGATGAATCGTATACAGATCCAGTAGGCCATTAAAAATGTGAAATAAAATATTTAGATTCAATATTTAGTTATTTAGCTGAAATATTATCTTCATTTTCAGCTTACCACAAATGTCAGAGTATTCCTCAGCATGAAAGCTCTGCTCATTCTCAGTATTCTGGTTAACAAAACACTGTGTGGTAGGACAGTGGACTATGAGAGCACGGCTGGCCTGACGCAAGAGACCCTCCAGAAACCTGACAACAGAAACCATTTAAACCAGGAACACATTTAAACACATTAACCACATTTAAATTAGAGACCACAAATCTGATATTTAGAACAACAGCACAAATGTAAGTGTTCCATGATTCAGTGACACACTCATAAAGGCAGTTCCTGAATAAATCAGTGTTTCAGTAATTCAGGACTCCATTTTGAATGCATTATTGATATGCATCCAATCTGACAGAGAAAATGCAGACAGCACTAGACAGCACCAGCAGCTGTACAGCTGTATGCACCATCAGCATTCTGATTGACCTTAAAAACGTTTTGCCTGCGAATATTTCATCTGTTATTATGTGTCCCTATTTCTGTCGAATGAACCAGCAATACAAATCATTTGTGAATGAATCATTATTATCAGTCAGTTCTTTCTTTTGAGTGAATTAGCCAAACAGCTTGGCAAACCAGTCTGAATTGATTCATATTTGTTCAGATCTCTCTCTGATTCATCTGAAGCAGTTTCTCAGTCAGTAAAACAGAGAGAACAAACAGCACTGGATGAAGGGGACATACATCAAGAAACAATTGAAGCAAAATGCTACTATTTGAGAGGTAACTTTGAGAAAATTCAGCTGTGAAGTGAAGCAGCCATTCAAACCGAAAGTGTTTTTGTGTCTGCCCGCATTGTTTTTCACTTGTTGTTATCGTATGTGAACCATAGAATGTAAAAAAAGATGGATGACGCGTCTCCGCTTCCTTCCACTATTTAAAAGTGAATCCAAAATGTCCCAGGTATAGGGGCTGTCATCTTGCGCCGATGACATCATTTGGAGTCCAAGTCTGCATCAAATAACTAACTAAAAAACAAACTAATTAGAAAAAACTAACTCTACAGCATACCTCTGCATGATAAGAACTTTGGGAAAAACATTATTTTAAGTGCAATTTGATTTTTAGTTTGGCTTATATCCAATTTGTTTAGATGGAGAGCGCAGGGTTTATTAACTATACTGCAGCCAGCCACCAGGGGTGAATGCTTTGGTGTCACTTTTCAGGACAAAACTTTCGAATGTCATTGAGTTCATTCATACATTTGTGTGAACAACACATGGCATCCATGTACACCGGGCACATGCACACTTTGGTCAGAGTGGAACCAGTTTGGTTTGATTTCATGAAAGGTGGTCACTGATCCACAGCCTATTGGTAGTGAGGGAAAGTCTCAGCTTAGAAGGAATGGCCCTGTAAGCTAATACATTTACATGAGGACTTACCAATTTGTATAGAGTGTTGTGATGGTCTGTGCTCCATATGAGTCCAGCGGTTGCATCTGCTGCAACAAGACGCTCTTTACCAGTCTTGTGACATCAATGTTGATGTAGCAGCTGAGGCTGTGCAGACTTGTAACATATGCCTGAATCCCAGCCAGCAGGTCAGAGGGTCGGGCGATTTCGTGAGTTCTCTGTTTATAATTGGCCATCTGCACAATAACCCTGTAAACCTCTATTCGTTAGGTCACAATAATGCTGAATGAACAAAGCAGTGCATGATAAATGATTTATCAGACTCGTGTGTTTTTAGCGAATGCTTTTTCATTTACATTTTACAGTTGTGAAGGCTGACTCTCTCTCTCAAACAACCTTTAAAGGAATATTCTGGGTTCAAAACAAGTTAAGCTCAACTGACAGTTGATCTTGAGGCATAATGTTGATTACCACAGAAATGGTTTTCGAAGCTAAAGTCTAGATTAGAGTGAGGCACGCACAATGGAAGGGAATGGGGCCAATCTGTAAGAGTTAAAATACACAGCTTCATAAGAATAACCACAAGGCGTGAACAATATCCGTGTTAACATGATTTTAGTGTGAAAACCTTTTCTGTGTAAAGTTATGTCCAATTTTATAATGTTGCATGATAATATAACACCTAAAAAAATACACTTCTTCATTCTGCTTTTACTTCCATTGTAAGTGCTTCATTGCAATCTCAAAAAAGGGGGGACTTGAGGTATTCCTTTACGACACAGTGTGTACCTGAGAGGATTTTTAACAATCTCATCTTGTCAACATTGCAGTTTCATAGTAAATACTTAAAAATGAGCAATACTTGTTGAGTCTGATCTCCAGCTGTGCAAGCAGGAATTCAGCAGGTACAATGATGTGTTTGAACACGGTGAAATCAGCACAGATACTGTAGGAAGCGCACAGTTCTGTCAGTGCCTGGTGCATCTTATCCAGACTACAAGAGAAGAGAGCCAGTGAGTGTTCATATCTACAGCTAACTGTTATTATAATGATACTGCAAGATTATACATACTTTGTGACGATGACTCTGTCCTTCCTGAGGCTTTCCGTCCCTGGTTTCTCTTTAGGCACGTCTCCTTTCTTTGGTAACGACTTCTTCAGTTTTTTATTGCGTGCTGTACTGATGGTCTCAGCACTGTGTTTGGGCAATAACTAAAACACAGCACAACACAGCTGAAAAACACTGCATGCTTATGACTGTGAGTGTAGATGATATAGTATCCTACAATGGTTTTACTTTCTTGTCTGTTTTTTTTTTCCCTTTTAAAAACCATTTGCTCTTCATAAAGCTTTTTTTCTTCTGCAGAATGCCTGTCCACTCTATAATATTCATACAGAGATATCGATATTATATCTTAAGCCTAAATCCAGACCCCTTTAATTATTCATTTTAATTAGGTTTTATGTTGGTTGATCCCCATGACTTTAAGTCACACTGAATCATGACTATGTTTTAAGCAACCTTGCAATGTACCTTCTCATGTAGGTTACACTGTTCAGCACATATCTCCAGCACAACCGTACACGTCTGACGGGAAATCTCCTCCAGAAAGGTCACACACAGCTTCAAGCTTTGATTCTTTATATCTTCAGTCTAGTCCATGCACACGCATGCATTTAACAAGAAACATATGACAGAACATCATTTAGTAGTAGTGCAAATAGTGTTCCAGATTTTCCTTTGAAAATGATCTGTGGTAAAATTTCATTAAAACCCCACACTTTTGGCCATTAGGACTAAATGGGGCATATAGTATCTAGATCAGGTTTCCTCAAATCTTGCCCTGGAGGGCCAGTGCGCTGCAGAGTTTAGCTCCAACCCTGATCAAACTCACCTACCTGTGATTTTCTAATGATCCTGAATAGGGCTGCACGATAAATATCGCACGATATTTAACGCACATCTCGTCAGTAAAGCCGGTTCTGTAATCAGCGGTAAATCTCCATCACGTGCGTGCATCTAGATGATACTGGAACAAAAATCATTTTGATTCCACAAATGGGCTGTGAGATACAAGATAGCAAATTTTAATGTTTTTAACACAAAGTCCATAATAAAAGATGCTTGATGGATACCTGGACAGTCTGAGGGCAATAATAGATTCCATAAATAGTGGTCACAATAACAAGGAAATCGACCCAGTAATGGCATTACGAATGATATGCTGTCAAAGTATGTGTGGTTCAGTACTGAAATATTATATGTATTTCAGTTATCTTTAGTCAGGTGCATTTACTTTGTGACAGTCCCTCAGATGCAATTAACTTTGTCTGTAAAGGTGTGAATCAGTTGGCCCATATGGTCCACAGAATAAGAATATCTAAAAAGTGTCTTGCACGATCAAGCTGGTCAAGCTTACTTATATACGTATTAGAGAAGTCTAATAGATTGGCAAGCCAGGCTAACAGTACTGACCTCTTCTGGACAGAGAGGATGGAGACACTGACTGAAGTGTGAACAGATGACCGGGAAAGCCGTGAGGTAGCGCTGCATGGACACATCCTCACTGCTCTGAGAGAACAGCTTCTCAAACACACGTGCGTGGAAACTGAAACATTACAGGCATGTCAACTCAAACGAATTTTCTGTATCTCTGCATTTTTTTAAGACTTACAGATGATGCAAACTTCAACAGTTGGGAATGATAATAAAAATATAACTTGCTTGATTTGGTCATGGTGACTTTAACCATATGAATTGAGAATGGTGTACTGTGTACTGTGTAACAGTGTACTGTATGTATTTGTGGTTAAATGAGTCCCTAAAGAAAAGCATTCTTCTGTGGAGCACACTCCGTATTCATGGTCTCAATATGATCTTCTGTGTGACAAATCATTAGACAAAATGTTCTCCTCTGATTGGCATTTGAAACCTATTGTAACGAATCCGGCCTCTGTGGTTCCCCCTGGTCGTCACCAGAGGTCGCCATCACCCGAGTATTGACTCTTCCCCTCAAACTCCATTTCCCATCACCCCGTACCTGACTTTGATTACGAGCTCACCTGATGCTTGTTTATGGGACTACTTAAGCCTCTGTCTCACACTCACTCTTCGCGAAGTCTTGTTTTTGCGCCGGCTGACATTGCTGAGCGTTATCATATTCTCTGTTGGATTACTGTGTTTGACCCTGGACTATTTCTCTCGTTTTTGGATTGTCCGCTGCCTGCCTTTTGACTCTCTTGCTCTGTTTTTTGGACTGTTGTTTACTCTGCTTGCTGCCAGCCCCGATCACTCGCCTGTCTTGTTACTCTGCCTTTGTCTCATCTCTGATAACCCTGTTACGGTTTATGGACCATTGCCTGTAGGACTGTGTGTCTACTTTTATTAAAAGCTGCAAATGGATCCTCACTCCATTGACTCATCATTACACCTATAGCTCTGAAATGTCATTAACATCAATGGAAACATGCAAGAACCAACACAGTTTGGGGTCAAATGGTGTCAATGTAGCATTTGTGTGGTTAATAAAATTTTGGACTCCATTTCAAAGCATCTGCAGAGGGGAAGATTATCTGTGAATAACAAAACAGATGTCACACAAGCCTATCACATGATTTTAGACGATTAGGGGCCAGATTTACTAACAGCTTGTGCCAGCGCAAAACATCTTTTGGCATTAAAATAGTACTGTCAGGATTTACTAAAGATGCGGAATGAAGAATTATCGCTGAAAAGGCGTGGACACAGTTGTTTTTGCGCCTGAACTTATTGAATTTGCATTTGTAGGAGTTTCTCTTTCAGGCACAAAATTTATGGGAGGGGAATACAGGCACGTGCACATATAGACATCAAAGGGGGCTTGAGCACCTGCCCTTTTTCTTCCTCCAGAGCAAGTGCCCTTTTTTTCAGGGGAGTTTTTAATTTTTTAATGTTTTATTTATTTTTTTAAATAAATTAATATATGTACAGTATATATGTGTGCATGAGCAGGTTTCTGTTTTGCTCACAGCTTTCCCTGTCAAACAAATAAAAAATCAAGATGTCAGGTCAGGTCAGGAAATGTTGAGAGACTGTTGAGTTCCGATGCCTTTCTCCCCTCCGCATCTTCGCGCAGGCGCACAGCACAGCAGTGTAGCACGATCGGAACATGTACATCACAGACAGGCAGAGAGCCTCCTTCCCTTTCCAGTTGTATTTGTCTTGCTGTGGAGGTAAGTGGTGATGAACAAAAGACTAAGCTACCTGTGCGTCGAATTTACAACTAATTATCCAAAGACAAAAGGCAAATATAGTTAATTTGTCTTGCTAAATCCATGACTCATGAGAGCTACCATGTAAATTAGCTAAAGTGTAGCTAAGGCAATAGGAAGTCTAGTAGGTTAGACCAGTGTGCGTTTTTTCACTGCATGATTCAGTTTATCAAAATGCATTTAGAATGATCACAAAATTCAAGATATGGGGGCAGAAATGTATATATGTATATAATTTCTTATAGTTAATCAGTATCACGTGAAGACTGACGTTTTTTCCACCAAAAAGCAGCATGATTACAAATGTGATTTTGATTTTATACATCAGTTCAATAAACAAGAATTTAATATTAAGACACTTACGTTTTAGACACAATATTGCCTGTTTTTACTCTATTTCGCCAACAAATATAATTCCAATTTGCATCTCTGAGCAACATGATGCTGTTTGTTGCAAATGCAACAATGAATCAAGCGTTTAAATGATTCGGTTCAATCGCAATGACTCACTAATTAACAGTGACTTGCTGCCACCTACTGGCAGTTTTAATTTCACATTTAAAGTATCTTTTCATTTTTCTTTTTTTATAATTTCAAACATCAGTATTCAATGTTTTATGTTTAAAATATTAAAACAGTATTAATGCATTTGTAACTGCAGGTTAAATGCATTCATGTTCTGCACTAAACAGAACATGTGGGGAAGTGGAAAACGACTTTAGCAAAATGGCTTTATGAAGGTAAAAACGCCCATAAAAGATAAAAATCAACTTAAACTTATTGGAAAAGATTAATTTCTATCACTGCTGTAAACTGATCACCACACAGAATATGCAGAATATCAAAAACTTTAGGAGTCAGCTGTCCACGGTAGTCCTTAAGATATCAGCACAATAACACACTCAGCAAAATATC
>NW_015636164.1:61414-65800 GCF_001515625.1 Sinocyclocheilus rhinocerous
GAAGAGAAGATGAGTCGTTTTGAGGGGGAGGGGAGGTTAACGTTTTTGATTAAAGATTATGAGGGTACATTAATTTAAAAAAAAATAATGAAGTGCACGGTTAAATTATTTATAATAAACACTACAGTATTCCATTAAAAAATAAGAATTTTCCATTTTGATTTCATGGTGACTTTAATGTGAGCATTATCAGTAAATCACACGCAGAATGATCCTCCTCCCATCTGAGCTTTAATGGAAATGAGCTCTAATGCTAATTTGCCCTGTTTAGTAAATCTGGCCCTTGAAATGTAGAGTGTGGGTCATATGGAAACTGTTATGATAATTAGATGTGCTTTTTGTAATTTTGGAGACTGACAGACCCCCCCCACCCACCAACTATAAAAAACATTAATATTTTATAGTAAAGAGCAGCCAGGATAATTTCTTTATACACAACAAAAAAAAAATCTAATTCAGCACAACTAACAAATTGTAGAATTTGTTATTTTTATTGTCATATTTATTTTTAACGTGTGGATGATCCTTACACCACAAAACACAAATGTACATCTGTATTAATGTCACAGCTTCACTCAATGACTCAGAAGTGACTCACCAGAGGATAGAGAGATCAGCCGTCTCACAGAGGAGTTCATTCACATTGTCCATCATCCTAGTGTGAAACTGGGCCATGTTCATGACCTTGGCAAGCTCAGGGTAGTCCTTGAGTGCCAGAGGAGCTTTACTAATGCTGGTGTAAGCCTGAAGAATGCAAAAACATTGGGTCATAAGATCTGTAATGGTTGGCATAACTATTGATGGATTATTGTGATTGCATCTTAGAGATATAATGGATAATTTAGTCTGGTTGAGTGTGTACTTCTTGCATTTATTCATTTGGCAGACATGTTTATACAAAATATGGCTGCAAGTAAAGATTATTTTGCTAATTGATTAACTGGCTGATTATTTCTTCGAATAATCAGATGTAATCGTCTTTATTTTACTGAAAAGAACACCGACAAATTATTCCATCCTACCTAATGTTGTCCTCCAAGTGTGCAAATTGAAAGCCATGAAAACAAACATAGTGAATGTATCTATGTATTCTATGTTATACATTATGTGCAAAATTGAAAGAAAGACTAAGTTTTAAAGAAAAATTACTTTAAATTGCTAAATAAATTGCTATAATAATAATAATAAAGAACACAAAACCACATTTTTCTAGCTGGGTTAAAAACTAGCCCTGTTGGGTTTCCCAGTGGGTGATATAGGTAAATTTGATGTGCTGTAATTAAATAAAGAAACATGGTTCAAGATGTAGCAGTAACGATAAAGATGTTTTAAAAAATCTGAAAAAATGGTAGTGAGGTAAGCATTTTCCTACTGTATTCTGTGAGATCTTATTGATTAGATGAACAAGCTCCCCTCATATTTTCATATAAAAAGTATTCAGGACATTTCAACTTCAGCCACAGTAAATGAATGAAAGTGTGTGTCCAAAGGTCTTCCTACAGAATTTCATTTTTGCCTGTTTTCCTTTCTTATTTAGGCTTCAAATGAATTCAGTTTTGCTTGAGCCATACCTGCAGTCTTAACCAGTCCAGTCTGAATGGTTTCAGGTCAAACTCTTCTCCTGCATCCACTGCAAAAAAAGATCATTAAGTATTAAGTATTAAGAAAGCAAATAAATCTGTATGTAACTATTGTATTTGAATTCATGCTACACATTTTTATCAAAGACGCTGCAAGATGACAGTTGAGCAATATTTACTTCAATCATATCATATCTATTTCTCAGATATGAAGTGCACCTTAAACCACACATACAAACAAACCACAATACTATTTACAAAATATACTTTTTCCAGAGACCAGCTGCACAAAGCTAATAGAACAAACTCTAATTTCAGAGTTTACAAACCCAAACAAATCCAACCCAATTAAGCAGTCACAACACTCGCTAAAAACACTGTTCTGCCGCTACCTATGCGCAGAGTATACAGCTTGTTTAGAGAAATCAGAAAGAGAACTCACAGTGCTTGAGACTCATTGCAGACAGAGTTGAGACAAATGATGACATAAGAACTGATTCTTCCTCCGGACAGACGTACATTCCCTGAAATGAGAAGATAGAAAATAAAGCAAAATGGCAAACCTTCTTATAGCAATGCAGAACATTTTTTGTGCTTCAGTGAGCGGTGCCATGTGCCAGAGTACCTGCACGGTGTCATTCAGCGCTAGAGCATCATACTGTGACAAGTACTGAAGATGGTAGCGTTGTATAACATATCTGTGTTGAGCCAATAGAGTGCGCAGCTTTTCCATGTAGTAGAGGAGCTCTGCCATCTGGCTGTACAAAAAAAACATTTAACATATGAACATATGAAAGGTTCATGTGATGGTGCATTTCACACAAAAAAAAGAAAAAGAAAAAGAAAGTAAAAGAAAAAAAACAAACTACATTTTTGTCTGATCACAGCTCTCACTCTCTAACAGCCCCAGTCAGACTACCAGTGCACTATACTTTCACTTTTTAACATTTATTTTTGGTTTTTGCCATTTTCTTTATTTAAATCAAATATAGCGTATAATAATTATAGGTGAGCAAAGTAGGACAGAAAGGTGAGTGGTTTTGGCAGAAAGCGACAGCAGCAACCTTCTCACAGTTCTCAAATGCTTTTTTTTTTTTTTTTTGGGTCCAGGGAAATGAAACAAACCGACATTATAAATAGTAGCTGTAGAAAGAAACATTTAATTTGATCCAACATAAAATTTATTAAAACATTTATTAAACTTAAACGTTTAGGCTAACATAAACTATGGAACATAAAATAAGATAATTTGAGAAAAAAAAAAATTTCCTTTCAAGCAATGGAAGTCATTGGTAACCAAAACAGCTTTGTTACCAACAGTCTTCAAAGTACCTTATTTTATGTTCCACAGAAGAAAGTAGCCTAAGTCATTCAGGTTTGAGTAAATGATGACATAATTAACATTTTTGGGTGAACTATTCCTTTAAAGGTTTTTTTTTTTTCTTTCTTCATTTTTTCCTTTTTTTTTTTTTTTAATAAAATGATATTTTAAATAAGAACCTAAAAATGCCAGCAGGTGGCAGTAAATGTCTTTATGAGTCATTCATACATTCAAACGGCTGATTCATTCAGGAATGAAGTACGGCTCTCTCTCTTTATAAATGGGGCTTTGAATAATTGATTCACACGATTCCTTCAAAACGAGGATTCATTCAGAAACTAAACACCGCTGTGTTGCTCACAGATGCACAACAGTTCTGCTGTGGCTTTATAGGTAATATTTTTGTTGACAAAACTAAGCAAAAACAGACAATATTCTGTTTAAAATATAACACAATATTAACTTCTTATTTACTGTACTGTTGTATAAAATCACATTTGCACTCGGGACAAACAGCACTCATGTGATATTGCTCTCGCTGCTTTATCTCGCTGTGATATCGCTTGTCATGTGATAACAAAAAAAAAAGAAAACAAAATGAGACAAAAACTCATACAGGAGCATTTTTGCCCCAATATCTTGAATTTTGAGGCATAATTGCGTTTATGGAGTTGTTGCCCTGCATCATATTTGTCAACAGTCAACTGTATAATGCAAAATGACGTACACTGTGACGTACAGTGACGTACACTGGCCCCGTCCCCAGACCTGTCTGTACGTCGTGCAGACAGGTCTGGGGGCAGGGCCAGTGCGTTAACTGCGTTAAAATATTTTAATCGCGTTATTTTTTCATAACTAATTAATTAAGTTAACGCGTTAAACTCACAGCCCTGATTTAGATTGATGGATATAAATAATCAAAATGCTTGTGAAAGAGTATAATTGTCCTACAAGAATAGTGAACGTTTTGCATCTAGTCTTCAAGAAAAACTATTATCTGTCTCTGACTGCATAAATCTGCTCAGTAAAACCCTCAGGTTTGGCTGTGTGAAAATTAAATGAATTTTCAGAATGTAATACAATGCAGAGTTGAATTAAACTGAACATTAATGGGAGCAAAAAAGAGTGATAAAACAATGTCCTGGTTATGAGAATCCACTACAAGACATTGAATATAAGTCAGTTGTTTATGTTGCTTAAATGTAAGTTTGTGTAGATTCATGTTTAGACAATGACTATCAGAATACATAAAGATACATAAACATATACAAAAAGAAACATAGCCAGGAAAAGCCACATTTACATTTCCTATATTTTTGGAAATGATCAACTGGGCAAATGCTCTGACATCACATTATCTGAAAGAAAAGCCATTTACAACATCTGAATCCATAAACTGGAGTTTATACACACACACACACACACACACACACATATATATATATATATATATATATATATATATATATACATATATAAATCGAT
>NW_015636164.1:66293-68407 GCF_001515625.1 Sinocyclocheilus rhinocerous
CACACACACACATATATATATATATATATATATATATATATATATACATACAGATTTAAACCGATTTTATATGAAAACATATGATTTGTAGGAAAAAGTCACCATGAAGGTCCACCACCAAACTTAACCCTTAGAGATTCAGATGCCCTTAGAGCAGATTGTACAAAAACAAATGAATGAGATTTACAAATGTGCCAAACAGGAAAATGATATGAAATTGTGTGAGTTTGTTTGCCACCAAACTGTAAAATACTTATGAACTGTTATGAGAATGTTTGTACATACAACTGTCCAAAAGCACTGTGACTGTGTCAAAAAATGTGGTCACATGGTGTGTTACCTGTTTCCATTTGAGAACTCATATGCACAGTTATACATTCCGACAATTGCCTTCTTGTCATCGATGCGAGACAACATATAAATGACTGAGGCGTGGGTGACGATAAGATCCAGGTAGTTCTTGGTGAAGTCAAAATTTACAGCCTGAAATGGATTATGACCACAGATTCATGTAAAAGCATCTCCTGCCTCTTTTGATTTTCTATCTTGTCTTCAAGAGTCATACTTACTATGTTAAAGTAGCACTGGCTGGCATCTATTGTGTTGAGCAACTCATAAACATGGTCCTAAAGAGAAAAGATATGCATAAATAAATAAATACTGATTAAAAAACAAATTTAAGATAGAACATACTGATACTATAACAAGAATAATGAAAATATATAAAAGTATAAATCAGTCGCATTACTTACCAAGTTTATTAAAAATACATTGTTAGAAAGCATTAGTTAATGAGTAAGTTAATGTTCAAATTTGGAATGTGGTGGCTCTTCAAAACACTTTTTGGACCCACTTTATATTAAGTGGCCTTAACAACTATGTACTTACATTTAAATTAATAATTTGGTACAATGCACTTATTGTGTACATGTTTTTACATTGTACTTATACTTTAAAAATACCTGCATGTAATTACATCTGTAATTAATTTCTGTAATTGCATTTATAATTACACTGTTGATCCATCCCTTACACCTTAACCCACCCTTAAACCTACCCATACCACCAAACCTGTCCCTAACCTTACCCGTATCCCACCTCAATAGCAGCAAAAGTGTTTTGCAATACAATATGAACACAATAAGTACATTGTACTTAATTTTTGATGTAAGTACATAGTAGTTAAGGCCACTTAATATAAAGTGGGGCCCACTTTTTTCAACTCTAATATTAAGGCACACTGCCATAAGCCTCACAAACATTTCATCAACTAATCTATCAATATTTTTCCTCAGAAATGCCCAACTAAAGTGCTGAAGTCAGTTGCTAGCTTCTGGGCATTTTCTCAGGCTGAGACAAAGGTTAGTGGGACCTTTTTAGGTTTAGCTCCAGTAATATTGAAATATTTACCCCGCTGATGTAACATTCCAACACATTTGTCATATTCCAGTATCTCATGAAAAATTATGCACATCCACAGATGTCGTTTGGGGATATCTGAGATATCCTTGGTGATTTATGTATTTTTTTTCTAATATAACATTGCCTCTTTTTAAAAAATGTCAGGTCAAGCATTAGCAAACTGTGACTAGCTTTAAACAAGTCAGGGCCCAAATTAAGACATACATTTACATTTAATTTAATAGACATTTTTGGTTATTGCAACTTTAACTTTATCTTTAGTGTCTATCTATTGCCACTGTTTGCACCACTTTAAATACCACTAAATAGCATCTTATTCACATGGGTGCAAATAGTGATAGAAGATAAACATATCTGAGCAGCGGTGGAAGGAGGTAGTGAAAACAGCATATGTGTTCAGTTTAAACAGACTCTGCACACCTGTATCCAAAGCAACTTACAAATTAAGCTTGTACTCCCTAGTGAAAAAAAAAAGTATACTTAAGCACAATTTATTCGTATGTACTTTAGTATAACTAAATTTATTTGTGGCACACTATAAATCGGTATACGTAAAGTCTGATTGGAACAACTAATTTTGTACTAAATGCATTTTAGTTGTGCCAAAGCAGTGCTTAAGTTCAACTAAAGTTGTAATAAATATACATGTTTGCAGGGGCGCCGCTGGGGGGGGGGGGGGGTGGGATGGGGCG
>NW_015636164.1:68440-80193 GCF_001515625.1 Sinocyclocheilus rhinocerous
GTTCTGAGTGAATTATGTTACTGATACCTAATGGTCAAAAGCAATAGCAAAAGTAATAGGTCAATATTATTAAATTGCAGACAAAGATTTTGAATAGCTAGGCTGGCTTACACACTATATTGCCAAAAGTATTGGGACACCCCTTCTAATGAACAGGTTTGACTACTCTCGTAATTTCCATGAGTACAAATCTTAATATTTAAGCATATAATGATATTCTAGGGAATTGTGTGCTTCTAATTTTATAGCAATAGTTTGGACAGGAGCCTTTTCTATTCTAACACAACAATGCCTCTGTGTATAAGGCAAGGTTAAAAAAAAAAAAAGATTGATTCAGTCAGTGTGGAAGAACTTGTTGGTGAATTTCACAGCTTGTGGAAGTTAGGTGAGGAGAGACTGACTTATCAAGCCCCCTTCACTGAACATACTGTAGCATATATTTAGGCCGATCTTAAAATCACATTATTACAATACTTATCAAGACACATTTAACGGGCAAAGGAACAAACAAATATCGATACACAGAATGTGATATTGTCTTTTATGCCATAGTCTTAGGTGAGAACTCATACAGCAGCCTTAATGATATGACGACAACATACAGTACAAACAGTCCCCACAGACATACATTAAAATGGCAGGATCATAAGATCTACAGGATCATAAGATGAGTTGCCTCATTCATCTTTTACCAAGACTAATTGTCGGGTTGAGCATGGACATGTCATTGGGGTTATGAAGTGAGCATCCTCTTTCAAAGGTGTCATCCAGTTGGTTTATGTGGGTGTGTGTTTAGGTCATATTTAAAGTTTTTTTTTTTTTTGTTCCCAAAAAGCACCATTATGAAAATCACTTTTTAAAACGTGTTGTAGATGGAATGAAGAACGAAGAACCTGGCCAGTGTACTTTCTTAAGGATGAATATATATATATATATATATCATCCTTCCCCAAATGTATTAGTATAAAATATAGTATTTTACAAATGAATTTGTAGTGCACTAAGTTTGTGCTAGATGAAAGCATGAAATAACTACATTTAGAGTGTATTTTCAGTTCGTATAGACATGTCAATCTATTTTTAGTATACTTATCATGAAATAAACATATTTTAAATACAATTAAGTATATTTATTTTTCACTAGGGTTGCTCATTTGACATGATGTTATTGTTTTGTTTTTTGTTTTTTTTGCAAAGAGCTGTAAAATTGTAGTCTTATATCCTTCTGTGAGTCTTTGAAAATGAGTATTTCTCAGTTTAAGTAGATTAAGCTGTACTTGCATGACTAGAAACTGCTGCCTGACAATATTACTAAGATGGCCACCAAATGAACTTGAACTTAACAAGGAGTTTAATCTGTTGACATGCTTACCCTGAACTCCATGACATCTATGAAGGACTCGTAATAACTGTGCAGGCCCTCCAATACGGCTGACTTCTGCTTCTGTATGTTACTCAGATGTTGCTGCAGAAAAATATTGGGGAAAAAAAAGGAAATAAAATAGTCAAGATTTGAGCCAAATACAAAGACAACAATGAATCCCTTTTTATTTGTGAATACTCACACTGCCACCCCTGATGTCAAAGTTGGGAAATTTTCTGTTGATGTATTTTATGGCAGATTCCATGCTTTTGTCAGTAAAGTATGATGGTCTTCGCTTTGGGTCTGTGCATACCTGAAATAAAAATTACATGAAAAAATAACATAAAAACCCAGAATGCCAAACCACCCAAAAACATTTGTGCCCCTCAATGTTGAATGATGAAGGATGCCTTGATCAGGATATGATCATGTAGCCTGTCCATGATGTTTAACAGATTTTCTGGCCTCACTATTCAATTTTATTTTATTTCTATAATACTTTTAAAAATACAAATAATTCTAAAGCAGAATGACAGTAAGTACACCTTTAAAATCCTCAGTGAGCCAAAAGAAAGCTGCTTCAGATAGATGAGGAAGAAACTAGACTCTGGGGAAGCCATCCTCCTGTAATGTAGGGTTTTGTGTTTGGGTTTTGGTTCTTGTTCATGTTTTCATGTCTTTTATTTTGGAGTTTATCATGGTCCCTGTTTGTGTCATGCTTCTCTTGTCCTCATGTATTCATGCCATTGGTTCCTCTGTTCATTGTGTCATGTTCTGATTGGTTGTCTAGGTCATGTGTCTTGTTTCCCATTGGTTTGTTCTTGTCATGTGACCTTCATTGTCTGCTATAAGTAGCCCTCATGTTGCCATTGTCTTTAGTCGTGTATTGATGTTGTAACCAGCTGTTGGTGAGTCTAGTCTGTTCATGCCTCGTCAAGTCTGTGTCTCTAGTCTTCGTTTATTGTTTGGATGTTTGGATCACTGTAAATAAACTGCACTTGGGTTCTCACTTACGCTCGCCTTCAGTGGATGATTCGTTACACCTCCTCATACTTTCAAAAATACAGTTTTGTATACGCAATACACAAGGACCGAAAACAAATTAATGTGTCACCTTTGTGGGAAAAAAAAACATTGAAAATATTTATAATAATACAATCATTTGTAATGTGATTTAATTTTTTACCACAAATGTATGGCATGCTCTGAAGATGATCTGAAGAAAATTCAGTGAAAATCAGACCAATATTCAATTATGAGTTCAAAAAACAATTTCAAATGTCAGACTGCAAGTTTAACCATAACTGGTATCATTGTTCTCTGTATGTCTCAAGGAATCTATCAAGACAATAGGCCAAATTAATCAAATGCTATTAGCAGAAGGCACATACAGAGTTTCAGAATGATACAGCATAGGGTGCATTCGGCTCGACATGAGACATTCTGAAGTGCCCAATTTTACTGTGGATATCAAGCATAGATAAATATGATTTTTAACCTTGTGTAGAGGCCTGCATAACATTTAGCTTTTACAGCACGAGCCACCGTAGAGGCAGTGCAAAGACACTGAAGAAAAGTAGGTAGAATGTCCAACACAGAAACTTGTGCCGTTTGGGTTGGTCAGAGAATCTATATATTGATTTATTGCACCGTAATGTTTGCATTTGTCTTGACAGTGGATTAGTCCTTTAGAAGCTCTGCCGTGAATATGTGTAACACTGGTTCTGAGACAGACATGTATGTGAGGGAGATGTGGTTTACAGAGGGGCCTGATAGGTCCTGTTCATTTCCTGTGTGCACTTCCTCTTTCTCTACAATACTGAGACGGAACATACTTTCTTTGGAAAACATGACAAAATACAATGCATAAATTATATTTTTAAAAGCCCTCTGAATAAAATTGTTATAATGTACGTTCAAAACCAATCTAGATTATAAAAACACATACTGTAAAAACACTTGGTGATTAATAATGCAGCAGGATATTTGAGCATTGTTCGGTTCTACAAACAATTCAACAAACAGCAGTTAATTCAGTTCAGTCTTTTGTCAATCAGTCACATATTCACTGCGAGTTCAAACAAACAAAATCAGTTCTGCCTATATTAGTCTTTTTCAGGGGTTTGTGAATATTACAAGAATGAATTTTCCTCTCACCTTTTTAATGTGGTTCATCCTGATCAGCACTCCTTGACCCCGGTCATTGAGTATGACCAGTTTTTCAGCCAGTTTGAACTGGTAGGCCATGATCCCTTTCCAGATGATATGATCCTCAGTGAAACGGTGAACGATGAGGTCTTCAGAGATCAAGGCGACGCCAAATCAACATTGACACCCATTCTGTAGAGAAGGCGGTGCTTACAGAACTTCCGCTCCTCATGTCTTATGACACATGTCAGCACATTCACTCTCAACTTACATCTGTCCCACATTTAGATTGAATTCTTCTGCATTTATTTCTCCTACTGAGCAAAGATAGGCCAATTAAACATGCTTCCTCCTAGTGAAGTGACTCTTGACTTTACAGAGTAAATCAGCTTTCACTGTTTCACTGAATCCTCTATTGTCCATGTTACTTAACAAATGCATGTAATCAAGTGAACTTAAATAAACGTCAACACAATACTGGTGAGTAAATTGCACTAACAAAACAAAACAGTGCAGCACACAGTGAGTGACTGAAGGCCAGGAACAACATGAAAAAGAATAATGTTGCTCATTATGAGTCTAGATAGAAGAAAGATGCAGCTTTTCACAGCCTATATTGGTTTTATTTTTCATGGACATTTATGAAAACCTGGAAAATAGCCCAGATGTGTATGAGATTACAATCGCAATTAGCCAACAACAGTGATCCAGTCAAATTCCAAAGGACACAATCAAGTCCCATCCTACATTTGTTTCTTGTTTAAGAAGCCGTTTCAGTCAGATATGTAAAAATTGAGAAGACAATTGTGTGTTTAGCTCAGTATGCACTCATTATAATGGAGTCAAGAACAGAGGAATAATTTCATCCCAGGAAAGATTCAGACACAATTTATTGATTATCAAACGCTACACCAATCAGGTGAAATGTTTGTCAGCTTGCTATGTTAACCAGACAGATTTTTGATTTTCAACACTATTAAAAAATGTTTCAGTGCATTCGGTCATTTCAGTGCAACTTGTTCTGAAAATCACCGGAACAGTTTGTGGTGGATAGTATTGGACAAAATATATAGATGGAGTATTTTCAGTTTCTTACAGAATATTGTTGCTTGGCCACTAATAATTACTTTGTGAAGCACAGCATGCATCCTATGTTGTATCTACTGGCAAAGTTCCTTCAAGGTAACTTGGAGGGGTAGGGTGTCCAAATCATAACATCTAGCTACTGCGGTGCCTCAGGGCTCAGTTCTTGGACCACTTCTCTTCTTGGTCTACATGGCATCACTAGGTTCTTTCATTCAGAAACAAGGGTTTTCATATCACTGCTATGCTGATGACACTCAACTCTACCTCTCATTCCATCCTGATGATCAGACGATAACTGCTTAAAACTGCCCGGTCCTGCAGATTTGCTTTATACAACATTAGGATGGTCAGGCCCTTTCTTTCAGAACATGCTACACAACTCCTTGTTCAAGCTCTTGTTCTGTCCAGGCTAGACTATTGCAATGCTCTCTTGGCAGGTCTTCCAACCAGTTCTATCAAACCTCTACAATTAATCCAGAATGCAGCTGAAAGATTAGTCTTTAACGACCTGAAAATAATACATTTCACACCTCTGTTCACCAATTTGCTCTGCACCCCTTTACCTAAATTCACTACTTATGTGCCCTCTAGAAGCTCACGTTCTGCAAGTGAAAGCTGCATTAAAGTGCCATCCCGAAGCTGCACAAAATCACTTTCACAGACTTTTACCGTAAATGTTCCCTCCTGGTGGAATGACCTGCCCAGCTTAATCCAAGTCATTCAAGACATCTTATCCATCTACACTTGACCCTCTTGCACTCTCTATTCTATTTCTAGTCTAACTACTTGTTTTCTTTTTATTTAAAAATAAAATAAATTGACCCTCCAACACTAGCGTTCTCTATTATTTTTCTATTCTGTTGACTTGTTTTCTTTTTATTTAAAAGCATAAATTGACCCTCTAACACTAGTATTCTCTATTTACTTGTATTCTTTCTATTTATTATATAAAAAATAACCTTGCTACATGTACTGCATTAGACTAATCAAGACTTGTAATGTAAGACTTGCATGTAAACACACATTACAATAAATTAACATATGCCAAATATTATATAGGTACATATATTATATAGTCATATTAAGTAAATTAAATCACCATGTTGAAAGATTAAGGATCATTCATTTCCAGTCATTGAAGTCCTAAAACAATTTGAGAGATGCAGGCAGTTCCAGTACAACATCCTTCAGGCTAAATCCAACAGAAAACATGCATCCATGAGGTATAAATGTACAAGATACATCTTCAGTCTCGCTTTTGAACGGTTTAGTTAGCACGGAAACATTTTCACTGTTTTTACTGCACCAAAACCACCTTATTTTGTGGGCTGGTGGTTCTCTAGGTGCTGTTCTTGGCTCATTAATCCTGCCTGGATTGAGAGGATAGTGACCGTTCCTTTGCTCCCCTTCTCCACAATCTAGATTGGTGTTACTTTGAGATTTGTTTTAATTTATGTATCTATTTTTGGTAACATGCTATTTTGATAGTATACTTTGAAGTAACTTTGTAACTACATGTCAACTTATTCTAGTAACCCTAACCTTAATCTAACAGTCTACTTATACTGAATCCTGCCTTATAGTTGTGGCTTACAAGCCAGCTGTGACAACTCCAAGTCCATGTAATGAGAAGACCTAGCCTGTTTTCAGAATTTGAATGTCTAGATCTTTTTGCTGCTTGTCATGGTAAGTGATTGTTCAGTCCATTTTGAGTTCTTCAGAAGGACTGCAGTCACACACAGCTGTTCAGAATCAGCTGATTCCTGCCCTGAGCCAATGGGTGGATTTCACTCTGGGGAAGTCCAGTTATAGCTTCGCAATCATAACCTTTTTGGCCTGTCAAAACTGAAACCCCACCAGTAGTTCCTGGTACGCTCTTTCAATTCAACAAGATCTAAAATCATCACACTGTTTTCATTTCCTGTGATATGCGTTCTATGACCTCTAGAGATTTGAGCGGTGCTTCATTCAGGAGCTTCATCACAGGAGTTTTAAATCTTGGTGTAAACACAGTCCTAAAAGAATTTGCTTTTTCATGGGCTACATTGGCATGGATTTCTGTTTCTGTTAGGACGTGTTTCTGTTTTGTGATGTGTAATTGTACACACATGAATTTGTTTTCTAACCTTACTTCATAATGTGACCACATGGTCACATAATGAGAAAGCAGAAAACAGATTTGTCTTTGCAATAAATAAATAAATAAAATACGACATTGCATATGTATCCAGACTCTTAACTCAGCATCTTGTTGAAGCACCTTTCACAATGATTACAGCTCAAGTCTTTTTGGGTATGATGTGATAAGATTTGCTCGCCTGGATTTGGGGATTTTCTGTCTTTTTTTTTTTGCAGATCCTCTCTCGCTCTGTCAAGTTGAATGGGGTCCATCGGTGGACAGACGTTTTCAGGTTTCTCCAGAAATGTTTGTTTGGGTTCAAGTCCAGTCCTTGCTTTACTGTTGGGATATTGTGCAGGTGCCAGGTGGTTTGTCCGAACGTGATGCTGAGGCTCATCAGACCATGGGTTGGTCCCTTTTTAAAAGAGGAATGGTGGATTTGATTGATTTTTTTTATTTGTGATCCAGTAATAAAGACATATGGATCAAGCAGTTTAATCCAAGTCTCCTGACTTCTTTGAGATTGTGTTGACCATATTTAATGAGCTGTATGTATGTGCATTGATCAGTGTTTATATGTGAATAAAAGCCTACATTAATTCTTGGATTAAACGTTTGATTCGTATGAATTACGTTTAGCTACTATGTCTTTATGAACTTTCTGACATGTCAAAGTTTTGGTTACATGGACTTTCAACGGAGGGACAGGTTTCGTTAAAAATATCTTCATTTGTGTTTACAAGAAGAACAAAAATCTTCTAGATTTGTAATGACATGACATTTTTTGGGTCAGGTGGACTATCCCTGTTAGTAGATTTAATTCTTAAACTCCTTACACTTAAAATGATAAAAGTTTCACAAATTTTATGACTCATTTTAATGTAAAGGAGAATATATTTTAATGCCAAGATAATGTACAAAAATATTACATATGCAGGGGCAGCAGGGTAGAGAAACTGCATGTGCTTATTACCAATGATTTTTACGTTTAAAATGTGAGTAAACTGTTTAATAATAAAGTCTGTTATGATTGTGCACTTTTAATGATAAAGGGAGTTATTTAATAGTTAAAGTGTGAGTTAAGTTAAATGGTTAAAATGTGTTATTGAGGTCAGTTTAATGGTTAAAGTGTGTCATTGAGGTAAGTTTAATGCTTAGAGAGTGTTATTGAGGTAAGTTTAATGCTTAGAGAGTGTTATTGAGGTACGTTTAATGCTTATTGAGGTGAGGTGATTGGTTGTGTCAGGGGTCTGATCGTGTCGCTCCGCCCTGAGATCAGACAGGAAGTGAATGGAGACACAGACTGAGAACAGGCCAGAGTTTCACACACACACACTCTTTCAAGAAATAAACTCATGAAATATCAGCTGAGCACGCCACTCATCAACACACACTACAGAACACAGCACAGCACCTCTGAAGCGCGGCAGACGGAAGAAACTGCTCGGAAGAGATGAGAAGGACGCTTTACTCTTCTAAACTAGTTTAACTAGCTCTACACGCGAGGAGAAACGTGGTGAGTGTCTCTCATTGAGTGTTCGTGTGCGTGCGCGTTATATTACACGCGATAGCGTTTCGTTTGATGTCGTGTTCAGAAGTGTTGACGCATGAGTTCGGCGGATGTGATTTGATGACGTGTTATTGACTCTGTAAGTTTAGTGAAAGTCATATTGTAACTGATGAGACTGACTGATCTGCTCATCACTCTCATCCTGCGAGTGTGGGACTGTTACAGGCCAAACCCAAATATCAACTGAACTTTACCACAGTACTTCAGACAGCAATACTAACAGTATGCCTTTTTTCTTGAAAGATTCACTAATATAAAACCATGGCCATGATAAATGCATGTTTTTTTGGACAGTCCAACAAGTATCCAACCAGCTGTCTGGGACAATGGTCAGTTATACAATGAGTTCCCAAACTTTTTGAAGCCAACTATCCCCTTCCTCAAATACAAACCCCAATTTATACTGTAAAATGTTTCAACTTTTTATATTAAGTGAAAACTTTGGTTGCACTTTATTTTAAGGTGTCCTTGTTACAGTGTAATTATACATTTAGTACCGAGTAATATTAACTAAAGGTACTTCCTATAAGGTTAGGGTTTGGCTTAGGGTTACATGCATGCAATTATGCATTTATTGTTATTATAATAGTAAGTGCATGTAACGTGTGTAACAAGGACACCTAAAAACAAAGTGTTACCAAAAACAATTTTTTTTGTTTGTTTTCTCTCTATAGAATTACAGACATTTTCAAAACAGTGTTTAGAAAGCATAATGAAACACTAATAATGTCAAATTTCATTTATTGTTATTTGATCAACTTTGTTGGGGTTCCTCTAAACCCCTAAATGGCAGAGTTTGGTGTCATACAGCAGTTGAGAAGCATGTCATGAGGTGTTATGGGCTGGTCCAGCTGTTTGCTGCAGGTCATGGCGCAGGAGAGCACGGTGCAGTACGAGCCGGTGGCAGAGATCGGCGGCGGCGCTTACGGGACCGTCTACAAGGCTCGAGATAGAGACAGCGGGCAGTTTGTGGCTCTGAAGAGTGTGAGAGTGCAGACCAATCAGGACGGCCTTCCTCTGTCCACGGTGCGAGAGGTGGCGCTGCTCAAACGACTCGAGCAGTTCGACCATCCCAACATCGTCAGGTACCGAAACACACACGCTCACGCATGTTCTGTGCACCAACTTCAACAGGAACCTCATTCAAACATTATTTTACACATTCGGGTTTCGCATCACATTTTACTATGGCTTCAGTCAAATTACTGTCATGTTAAAGGCAGAGTAAGTGATTTCTGGTAGCCAATGTTGATATTTGAAATCACCAAAACAAACACACCCCTACCCCAAAAGGGTCTTGCCCCTATTTTGATAGCTCCGCCCCACATATACATACGCAACCCAGGGAACGATTAGTTCTGTGAAACAAAGCAAAACCAATGTTACACCGTGTCTACGGACGTGAGCGGCGCGGCGCAAAAATTCCCGACAGAAAACTGCTGCGGGGTTCTATTTATGACGTGCTGACACACGTTTCAAATGGTTTTCAACGGTTGTTTGATCGCGTCCAGTGTAGGCAGACTTTAGCTGTTGTAGACACGGTGTTACTCACCTATTGAGAAGAAACAAAGCAACCTCGGCGTCCGATCGCAGGTCTCCGCTCCTTGAGTTCTCTCCAGCGCTGGAAAGCTGATCCGATATTTACACGGGTCCTACTTCTTGCCTTATCGTTCCGCAGACGTTTTCCTCATTTGTTTTTTATCCGCCATCTCTATCTTTCTGTCGCTCGGCTCGGCTAATGTCCGTCCCATGCACTGAAAGCTCTCTCCTCCACATCACGAGTAGACACGCCCCTTATTGCTGATTGGCTACACGTTTGTTTTGCTATTCGGCCCGAATCAGTTTTCTAAAGTGTTTTTGAAAAATCACATACCATGCCTTTAATTTTTTACAACAATAAATCCAGAGCGGATGACATTTTATTTCACATCAGGTCTTGCCTCTGCCTCTGACGAGTACTGAATGGTACATTATTCCTTCTTGTATGACTGTTTCCAGTGGTGGTCTGTGTTCTGCTCTGCAATGACCTGCACATTAACAAAGATTAAAAACACTGAAAGTGAGACAGTCTGGAGAAACGGGTCTTCAGTTTACTCATTCTCACAGCTGAGATTTGTCAGCTGTTACTGATAAATCAACTAATTATGTTACATATTTACTTTGTATGGAAAGTAGCACATTACAATGTATCAGAGAGAGAAAAGAATGAAAAGGTCTTTATGGACCATGTAATGATGATAATTGCAAAATCAAATATGAAGCGGAAGGTTAAATCATGTCCTTATCCCCCCCCCACCCCATCTTTAGCATCAGATTCAGCTATTCAAATACTAGATCAGTGGTTCTTAACATTTTTTTTCCACTGAGCCACACTATGGTCCAAGTGCGAGTCTCACGGGCCGCATGCATATCATTTACATATCACGTCACCAATACAAACCAACCAGATTTATAATATTATAGCCTAGGGCTGGGTTTTGACACAAATTTCACGATTCGATTTTCATTCACAAGCTTGCGATTCAATTCGATTCATTATCGATTATTTTGGATCTATATCAGGTACAGTGCATACCAAATTTTCTCAAGGAAAAAAAAATCTCTCAACTAATGCTGTAAAATCTACATGAAAGTCAGTTGGTACTAAACCGTTATATTGACGTGTTTGCACGGCTGAAACACTGATTGAGCGATTATTTGAGACCGGATACGAATTGTGAAGTTGTACTCTTTCTTTTAACTTACCTTCGGATGTTTAGTAGCCTAAATATTATGATATCTACTCGATTACATTCATTGAGATAAGTAAATAATTCTACTCGCCATTAATAAAACACCTGATGCTGTCGGGAGCTGACCAATTTTGTGAAATTCGGCTCGAAAGGAGTAACAGCACAATGAAGTTGCGATTGTAAGTTGCGGTCTGTAAGACGCACGACATTGCAGAAAATGTGCGTTCACAAATGTAGCCTATGTTGATCCAAATATGGAAAGCACTTTCGAATGTAATAATCTGAGGTTCTCTCCAGAGATGTTTTGCCACATTTCTGCAATTAAGGATGATTGCTGCGTAGTATGGGTGTTTCCTTTTGCCTGAACATCTTCAAGTGAGTGGCGGGGCAAACCGAAAGTCCAGCACTCTCCTACCTTCACTTCTGATACTGCGACTATTCTTGTTTGTATGTATTCCTTCACCGGCATTTTCCACATTTCGTTTTTCTCCCTTAATAACAAATTTGTCCCAAAAATGAAAATTAGGCTGCGTTTTACTCACCCCTAAGCAACTTTACAGAAAAGTAAGTTTCTACAATATATTTAGAAGTAGCTTATCAGTGGTGACTGTCAGTTAATGTATTTATGGCAGAAATGTACGAAAAAATCAATTAAAGACCTAATCAAACAGACGATGAACACTATTAACAGCAATTATTATATGATGCAATCAAACTTATAGCAAAATGTGGTAG
>NW_015636164.1:80326-96327 GCF_001515625.1 Sinocyclocheilus rhinocerous
GGGAAAGAAATTATAGAAATTATACTTTTATTTAGCAAGGATGCTTAAAATTGATCAAAAGTGATGATAAAGGCATTTGTAATGTTACAAAAGATTTCTATTTCAGATAAATAGTGTTCATATCGATATCGGAATTATATCGTATCGACCGAAATTAAGAAATATATCGTGATATCAATTTTGGCCATATCGTCCAGCCCTACGCCATACTATTCTGGTGATAATTGAGATGACTCCCCGTTAAAATAAACAAAGTGGTTTTTCGGACAGGTAGGATCTAAACCATCTTAAAGCCTGCCCTTGAATACCTGTATAGTTTTGTATTCGATCTATGAGTATGTCATGAGCTATAGTGTCGAACGCAGCACTAAGATCAAGTAAAACTAGCAATGAGATGCAGCTTTGGTCGCAAGAAGCAAGTCATTTGTTATTTTAACAAATGCAGTTTCTGTGCTATAGTGGGGCCTGAAACCTGACTGAAATTATTCATAGAGATAATTTTTTTTTCCAGCAAGGAACACAATTGAGCAGACACAACTTTTTCAAAAATTTTAGACATAAACGGTTTTAAAACATTTTTAAATTAATGTAAAAACTAAAATGAATTGTAAAACTGAAAGTTATTTTTTAAATTGTGTTCAGCATGGTGGGCCGCATTTGAATTCGTGGCGGGCCACGGCTTGAGAACCACTGTACTAGATTAATGTTTTTAGAGGGTCTCTTACACTGTTGAAAATATCCTGTTAAATTTATGCTTAAAATCAGCTATTGTTGCCAAAAGAATTAACTGAAAAGTACAGTGACAATGTTTCAAGTGTATCAGGATGGCATATTGGTACCTGTATATTTTACAGCTTATAAGCGTATAGTAAGTGATATGTTAATTTATCAAATTACTTGAACTACCAATATCTGCTTTTTACCTTTAAATGCGTTGATAACCACTGATAATACAGGTGCTGCAATTACTGGTTTTCACTGTATATTAAAATTGACAATTTTTACTTGCAAAAGCTATAAAACTGACAGTATTTTACAATAAAATCACATAATGTGATGTTAAAGCATGTACAGTTTTTTTTTCACTGTAGCTTACAGTTAACAGGTTTATACTGTAGTATTTATTCCAGTATTTTTCTGTAAAAATTACAAACATTTTTAACAGTGTACGTAATTAAACACTGTCTGTACTAGTACTAGTCTTGTTCAAAATTTCAGTTTAAACTAGATCTGTCAAGTGCTAAAAATTTTGTATCAAATTAATTACATGGTGTGGTGATTAATTAATCTAACTAACGCAAATCAGATTTGGCTGAGAAATTACCCCAAAAGATAATTTAAAGCCAATATTGTGATAAATGAGAAAAGCAGAAAAAGAAAAGTTTTTTTTTTCACTTCTCCATACAATGGAGGTCAGTGGTAACCAAGACAGTTTAGTTCCCTTTCAGTCGGTCACTCTCGACGTCACGTCGGATGACCGACGAATTGGGATCTCGCTTAGAGAGACCAATCTACTTCGAGTGTAAACTAAACGAGCCAATGCACATTGGCATGCAATTATTGCATCCAGCTGCTGCTGATCACAGCGTGAGTATAAGTAGGCAGCAGATGCAGCCCATATTCAGCTTTTCGCTTCGGAGCAGAGCGATCACATCGTTCTGCTCCTGACTACTCTACTGAGAGAAGAAGCAGCAGCTGGATGCAATAATCGCATGCCAATGTGCATTGGCTCGTTTAGTTTACACTCGAAGTAGATTGGTCTCTCTAAGCGAGATCCCAATTCGTCGGTCATCCGACGTGTCCTCTCCGTTCCCTCCTTCAGGGAACGAGGGTTACCATACGTAACCGAGACGTTTTATTTAAAGACAAAAAATTGTCATACAGGTCATAAATGACAAATTTTTCACTTTTGGGCAAACTATCCCTTTAATAGGATTTTTATTAATATGGAAACATGAAATTCTTTTTCAATAAAATTATACTATAATTAATAATCAAAGACTGCCAGGAGGTGGTGGTAAATGTCTTAATAAGTAAGTAATTGATTCTTTGATCCATTCATTTGATTTGTTCACATGGCTGATTCCTTCTTCAGGAATGAAGTAAATGAATTTCTTTAATTATGGGCCTTTGAATAATTCATTTAGGGTGTATTCACACCTGTCTTATTTGGTTCGATTGAATCGAACTCAAGTTAGTTTCCCCTCTTGGTGCGGACCTTTTGGGCAGGTGTGAATACAGCAATCGCACTCTGGTGCGGACCAAACAACTGTATCGAGACCCAGCTGAAGAGGTGGTCTCAGTCCGCTTCCAAACGAACTCTGGTACGGTTCGTTTAAGGTGTGAATATGACCCGACCTCGATCCGACCCAATTGCAGAAATCCCGCTCAGAAACATACAGCTCGCACAAGTGTTGTTGTTTGCGTTTCAATGGCTTAAATCACTTGTTTTTAAACCACAATGCTTAAAAATGCATGCAAATGATGAGTTTTTGTGACCATGGTGCACAGCAACGTGACGTGAGCGCGCTAAATAGGCTAAAGCTTGCCGCAAAAATTACCATGACTATGTTGGGGGAAACTAGTAAGGAGATTTTTGAATTATTTATTAATTAACTAGCGTTTTCTGAGTCAGTGGCGCAAAGATGAAATTGATGATCCTGACTCGCCATCTCATCATGGATGTGAAAATAAATGCATCTTTACGGATTACATAATGAAAGTATGAAATAATGAAAATTTTTTGGGGGATTTGAATTATTTAGTTTTGTGGTCATTTAAAGCTTTCTATAGATATATTCATCATGTCTGTAAGGAAAATATTCGCTATTGGTTCATTTTTGTGAAGCGCTCCTGTTCAACACAGAGACGGCAAACGCATCCTATTTGTTTTCTATATTTTACAAAAGCACAACGTTTTGTTGATCTTGTGAGTGCACGCAAATAAAAGTAGACCCTTTACAGTTCTGAATGATGTATTGTTCTTACCTTTATGAGCAAAAATGACGGCGTATTTAATTTGTTTCCACTGATGTCCTGAAGCGCGCTTCAGCTTCCACTCTCCGCACAAACGATTGAATATGCACATAATAGTGCACATTTATCTAGGTTAAATGTTTAAACTAACATTGTGATATGCTTTAAGTATTTTATCTATAGATTTTATTTTTGACAAGTCGTACTTACAACATCGTATGTGTAGCGTCTGGACCACTCAAACACACAATATATATTTTGTTTTTATATTTAACAAATACTCTGTAACCCCCCTCAGTTAACAAGCCATATGAGGACCCATGAACCCTTCCCCCCCAAATGCGTACAGATCAACTGGAAACTTCAGATTACATCAAACCTCTCTTTCAGACAGATGAGACTTGTAAGTATCCAAACTTAGTCTTATTAATTGATACATTAGGTATCATTTTCACCTTTTTACAAAGGTGTGTTTGAACTAAGAATCTGATGTTTCCCTCAGGTGTAAATCTGCTGAATATGCAAATGGTTCTATAACTTCATATTCCTTATTTCTCTTCTCTTTACTGCGTTAAGCTTTTAACCCTTTCCTATACCAACTGTATGCGTGTGTGTGTGTGTGTGTGTATGTGTATGTTAGACCAGTTTATGTGTTTATGTAGTATGTTGGACTAGTTTAAGTGTTTATGTAGTTAATAAAACCTTACTTGTATCACACTTGACGTTGTTCATTGTTTGCTAATAACTGGAGTCACTTAATCATGCAGATTTATGCTACAAGCTTTTGTAAAATTGTACAGTAAGAAAGTTATTTCCCTTAACCAGGAAATTAACGTTCTTAGAATTGACAAGACAGTTGACCCTGAGAGGTCAAGTAAATATCTACAGCGGATCTAAAATATTCATAATTAATTATAACTAGTTATGGTTAATTATTCATATTTCCCATGAGCTGATTCGTTACATATGACATTGTCTCATATGATGCTCATAAGTTTCCTTATATTGCGTTAGTATCTGATAACACCAAATCAGTAAAAGAATAAAAATTGCACTACGAAAGATTTCCATGATTAGCCTGTTTTGCACTTCCTGTTTTCCCTGCTTGAGAATTTCTGTCCAATGAATGGATGACCTTAGCACACGTGTGGTTTTGTTTACAATTTCTGGTTCACTTGCAAAAAAGAGCAGTGTGAAAGCGAACCGCACCAAACAAAAAAAATCAATATTGTATTTGGTCCGTGAATACACCCTTAGAAACAAATTAGGCTACTGCTGTGTGTTGATCGGAGACACACAACAGTTCTGCTGTAGCTTTATAGATAATATTTTTGTTTGCAAAATGAGCAAAAACAGTTATTGTGTTGGTATTTTGGCAGGTTTAGGACTGCCATGGACAGACGACTCCTAAAGCTTTTGATATTCTTCATAACATGAGGTAGTTAGTTTGCAAAAGTAACAGAAATTAGCTTTTCCAATACGTTTAAATAGATTTTTATAATTTATGTGTATTTTTACCTTTATAAGACCAATTTTCTCTAACCTAATTAAATGTATGCATCATCTTTTTTGTCGAATTCTTACATTTAATCAATAAATTCAATTCAAATAGTAAGACACTATAGGGCTGTTACCAATCAAATGAAATCAGTATCAACAAAATCTTTCTTTGCAATGCACAGGTGGCACAGAAGCTGCATCTGAAGTGGCATTTAGATGCATTTACACAGGCTGTTTAATGCAGGGTGTGAATGCCGTTAACCTACAGTTATAAATGCATAAATCATGTTTTGATGTTTGATGCAAAATGTTAAATACTGATATCTAAAATTATTTTTTTAGGGGGAAAAAAGGAAAATATACTTTAAAAATAAAATAAATTCTTATTATCTGCATCTGTTATTATCTGCATACAAACAGGCACATTTGATTTGTGTGATGTGTGTGTTCAGGCTGATGGACGTGTGCGCCACACTGAGAACAGACCAGGAAACTAAAGTAACTCTAGTGTTTGAACACGTGGATCAGGACCTCAGGACGTATCTGGAGAAAGTGCCGGCACCCGGACTGTCCATCGACCGGATCAGAGTAAGATCACCAACATGTTCACTCGCTCACACGCTGCAGAAGCCGGTACAGGACTTGCATATCCAGCTCTGTAGGTTTATTCCTGTGGAGAGGATTTGTGTCGTTTGACTGAGCAACTATGTGAGGAGGAAAAAGGATTTCCATGCTGATCCAGATGTTTATTGTGTCAGACTTCATCTGAAGCTTCATGTAGAAACACACTGGCATAAATATAGATCAAGTCCAAATGTTTGTTTGCGGTTCAGTGATTTAATAAGTTAAATATACAGTGAAGGAAGTTCAGGCTCAAACTGAATGCTTTCAAAAGAGTTTTCAGACTGAGACAAGACTTCCGTCCACTAGTTCAGACGCTCCAAACCTCTTCTTTACAGCCTTGTGGTGTAAAATATTTACTGGATGTTTCCCTTGAAATTATGTAGTGTTCTAACTGTTCAGGGGTGCGTTTCCCAAAAGCATCGTTAGCTAACTATGGTCTCAATTGTCCTTGAACTCTGTTGGTAACGACAGACTTCGCAACCATGGTTGCTTTTGGGAAAATGACTCCAGAAAGACGTGTTTTAAAAAACATTTTTTAAATTCATTATTGAATTCAGCATTGCACTGCACTAGATTGTAGGGTCGTTAAGAAAAAATAAAGAGATAAATACTTTGATTCGGCATGGACGCATTCAATTAATCAAAAGTCACGGTAAAGACATTTATAATGTTACGAAAGATTTCTGTTTCAAATAAATGCTGATCATTTGAATTTTCTATTCACCAAAGAATCCTGAGCAATAAAATGTATCACAGTTTCCATTAAAAAAAAAAGAAAAAAGAATGAACTGTTTTTAACATTGATATTAAGTAATGTTTCTTGAGCAGCGAATCAGCATAATAATCAGCTTTGCATCACTGGAATAAACTACATTTGAAAGATATTTCACACAGAAAAGCGTTATTGTAAATGGCAAAAATATTTTACAATATTACTGTTGCTGTATTTTTGGACAATGTTTAGAAACACATCATTACATATGTAATGCAAACACTTACATGTCCTGATGGGCAGCGGCGAAAGCTCACCTAAAACATGTCAACAGAAAGGTTTGAAATGCTTTGAAATGAAATGAGCCACCCATGTTCCAATCACACAAGACAGATGTAGGTAACACATTTCATTTCAGTTTTCTTGTTACACATGTAACGTGCATAACAGCAGCACTTTATTTTACAGTCCTGTTTCACATGTTATAGTAATTACAATAACTGGGTAATAACTAAATACCTACCCTTAACTTACCCCTAAACCTAACCTTAACCCAAGTCGTTACCCAGTACACTGTAAGTACACGCAAGTTTTTACAAGCAACTAACATTTCAACCAAACCCAAACCTTCTAGTACATACATGCAGTTATTAATATTACTCTACTCACTAATTACACTGTAACAAGAACACATGCAAATAAAACGTAACCCAGATGCATTGTGTTTGCGTGTGATGCAGGATTTGATGCAGCAGTTGCTGTGTGGTCTGGCGTTCTTGCACTCGAATCGAGTTCTGCATCGGGACCTGAAGCCGGAGAACATCCTGGTGACCAGCAGAGGGCAGGTGAAGCTGGCTGACTTCGGCCTGGCGCGGATCTACAGCTGCCACATGGCGCTCACACCGGTGGTGAGACGGAAATGCTTGCTCTCGCGTCCTGAGCGCCGATCGCACTGCAGTGCAAACACATCTGATGCTGTCTTCTCTTGCCACTCAGGTGGTGACGCTGTGGTATCGCTCTCCTGCTGATCATTTGAATTTTCTATTCACCAAAGAATCCTGAGCAATAAAATGTATCACAGTTTCCATTAAAAAAAAAAGAAAAAAGAATGAACTGTTTTTAACATTGATATTAAGTAATGTTTCTTGAGCAGCGAATCAGCATAATAATCAGCTTTGCATCACTGGAATAAACTACATTTGAAAGATATTTCACACAGAAAAGCGTTATTGTAAATGGCAAAAATATTTTACAATATTACTGTTGCTGTATTTTTGGACAATGTTTAGAAACACATCATTACATATGTAATGCAAACACTTACATGTCCTGATGGGCAGCGGCGAAAGCTCACCTAAAACATGTCAACAGAAAGGTTTGAAATGCTTTGAAATGAAATGAGCCACCCATGTTCCAATCACACAAGACAGATGTAGGTAACACATTTCATTTCAGTTTTCTTGTTACACATGTAACGTGCATAACAGCAGCACTTTATTTTACAGTCCTGTTTCACATGTTATAGTAATTACAATAACTGGGTAATAACTAAATACCTACCCTTAACTTACCCCTAAACCTAACCTTAACCCAAGTCGTTACCCAGTACACTGTAAGTACACGCAAGTTTTTACAAGCAACTAACATTTCAACCAAACCCAAACCTTCTAGTACATACATGCAGTTATTAATATTACTCTACTCACTAATTACACTGTAACAAGAACACATGCAAATAAAACGTAACCCAGATGCATTGTGTTTGCGTGTGATGCAGGATTTGATGCAGCAGTTGCTGTGTGGTCTGGCGTTCTTGCACTCGAATCGAGTTCTGCATCGGGACCTGAAGCCGGAGAACATCCTGGTGACCAGCAGAGGGCAGGTGAAGCTGGCTGACTTCGGTCTGGCGCGGATCTACAGCTGCCACATGGCGCTCACACCGGTGGTGAGACGGAAATGCTTGCTCTCGCGTCCTGAGCGCCGATCGCACTGCAGTGCAAACACATCTGATGCTGTCTTCTCTTGCCACTCAGGTGGTGACGCTGTGGTATCGCTCTCCTGAGGTGCTGCTCCAGACCACTTACGCCACGCCGGTGGACATCTGGAGCACCGGCTGCATCTTCGCTGAGATGTTCAGACGCAAGTGAGTCTGACAGTGATGCTCATAAAGGGCTGTGTGTGCAGTTTAATAGTTAATCAGGCTGAAAGCATCTTCCAGGTGGCTGTAAATGCTCATGTGCAATTATTGAGTGTCCTATTAGTGCACATCAAAATGATGCTTTTTTTTTTTAAAGCCCTCAAAGATGCTGCTTTACCGGCGTCCAGTAAATGATGAACCTTTTCATAAGAATTAGCTTGATTAATGAACCAAATTCACAGGAATTGTATTTCTTATTTAGAATCTTATTTATTTAGAACATTCAATATATAGATTTTACTAGTCCTGTCAAACGATTAATCGCGATTAATCGCATCCAAAATAAACGTGTTTGTTTACATAATATATATCTGTGTACTTTGTATATTTATTATGCATGTACAAATACACACACATACAGTATATATTTTGAAAATATGTATGTGTATTTACATGTATATAGTTAATATTTATATTTATATTATATATAAATGTATTTAATATATAAACATAACATATTTTCCTGATATATATATATACATGCATGTGCATGTATTTATATACACATAATAAATATACACAGTACACACACATATATTATGTACACAAAATCTTTTATTTTGGATGCGATTAATCGCGATTAATCGTTTGACAGCACTAGATTTTACAAATATCGGCACAATAACCTGGTTATTGATTTCTTGAAATATATCATCATTGTATCAGCTAAATTCAGTATCAATCGACCTCTAATTCTTATATATTAACATATTACTGCAAACCAATTTCAGTATATTAAATAAAACATGTCTTGAGTATTTCAAACTTGCAGTTACCCTGTTTTGCAGTTGAATGCAGCCTGTTTAATTAAGTAAAAGAATCTGAAATACATGATTTATTTTGAGATTTTATTGGTTTGTTCTGTATGGACTTACGCAGATACATTTACATTTATCAGACGCTTTTATCCAAAGCGATATCATTCATCAGAGAGCCAATAATATTTGTAATATACAATGGCAGATTATATACTACTCAGCAGTATATCGTATATTTCTCAGCAGCTTTGAATGTGGCTCATCCACTCAGAACTATGCTTATGAAAGTTTTTATAAACCATTGATTAATGGCTCTATTTTCCCATCAGGTCTGTTGATTAGCTCATTGATTCATTGGTTATTAATGATTCGTAATGTGACATCTCATCTTTCAGACCTCTCTTCTGTGGAGATTCAGAGGTGGACCAACTGGGCAAGATTTTTGCGTACGTAAAAACACACATGCTCATGTTTGAGAGGCTGATAATGGAGAGACCAGCACAGTACATGTCATGGCAGATCATCATCTTTGGCAAACATCTCTCATTACATGAGCGACAGCAGCAATGACTGACATGTCACAGCACTTGATGAGCCTGAACCACTGACTCGACATAGACATAGTCAACATTTCACATGAGATTCTTGTCCAGTGACTGTGCGTATTTCATTGCTTTATTAAATCAGCGTGTGATTAACACTGGTGTCGATTGACAGGGTGATCGGCCTGCCGGCTGAAGACGAGTGGCCCACTGATGTCACTCTGTCCCGGCAGAACTTCAGCCCTCAAACCCCTCAGCCAATCACAGACTGCGTTCCTGAGATCAGTGAGAAGGGGGTGGAGCTCTTATTGGTGCGTTTACGTTCACTGTCACTTCACATACAGCTACAATGTTACCAGAGTAAAAAACAACAACAACAACAGTCAATGTGCTAAAGGAGCTGTAAAACTGTAAAAAGCTAGATTATTTTTATGGGGCAAAGAAATCACAAATATTATCTTCCAAATCTCTTTTGTATCTGGGTTAATAATGTTATTATCATCGTCCATAAAACTGTTTTTATTACTTAAAATAAATGAACTTAAATGGACTGAACTGGAAAAAAAAGAATATATATGATTATTTCAGCTAGTTGCAAATTTTATTTGAAATACTAAAACCACTTTAACGGAATACAAATAATAAAAACAAAATTACTATAACATCAAAATTAAGATGAAAATATAAAAGTAAAAAACTATAGTAGTATCAGAGGTTGCGTTAGACTTTAACATTGACGGACAGGGTCGTAAAAATTCCGTCATAATCTATTGTTGCCCGTCATTTTAATTTAAATTTTTTTATTATAGTAACACGTTTAATTGCTTGTATTTTTATTCACATTTTAATTTTTAATAATGAAGCTACAGGACGAGCATATACGCTTATGCATTTATTTATGAAGAGAACAGATGAACAGAGACGGTGCGTCACTTTTCATGTTCAACACACACCGCAGTGACAGCAGAGGCCACTAAAAACAACTAAACATGCTAGAGCTGGGTAAAAAAAAAATAGATTTCTCGATTTTAATAGATTCTCATTTTTATGTACCAATATCGATTCTTAAATCCCAGTCGATTCTGTTTTCTGTTTATGAATGAACCGTAAATATAGCGCGCCTCCCATCCAATAAATCTCAATAGGCTAAGCTTTGTACGTTGTTACTTTTGATATGAAACAAAGTCTCAGATTTCAAATTCTGTCCATTTTATTAGGAAATACAAGCAATAAATACCGTTTTGGCGCTCTTTAATGTGGTGAGATAGACCGCTTTAGACACCTCAGATCAAGCGAAGCTGCAGCGCAGTGAACTGATCATCTCTTTTGCTTTACTAGTGGGTACTCACCTGTGCATAATCAAAGGCATAGCAAAAGACTGGTGACAGCTTTATTTTTGTTCTGTATCTGATGATCCCGTGCTCTTCTGCCACACTGCAGCGCACTAGCCACCAACTGGACAGGTGTTGGAATTACAGTTATAAATTGCAGCCGCTCTTTAATGTGGTGAGATAGACCGCTTTAGACACCTCAGATCAAGCGAAGCTGCAGCGCAGTGAACTGATCATCTCTTTCGCTTTACTAGTGGGTACTCACCTGTGCATAATCAAAGGCATAGCAAAAGACTGGTGACAGCTTTATTTTTGTTCTGTATCTGATGATCCCGTGCTCTTCTGCCACACTGCAGCGCACTAGCCACCAACTGGACAGGTGTTGGAATTACAGTTATAAATTGCAATAGATCACCCGCAGTGTAATCTGTCGAAGTGACGCACGGCCTTCAGATTTTTCTGTCACTGCTAAAAAAAAATTACATAAATGACGGAAAATTTGCGGTTAACGTGACCTCTGAGTAGTATATAAAATAGTGATACTAAATAAATAACACTAATTTAAATGTTTGTTTTGACTGGTTTCTACACACAATAACTAAACAAATAAACTAACTAAATGAACACCCTTTTGTTGACTCTCATCTTCCTCTGTCTGAACAGGAAATGCTGACGTTCGACCCGTTGAAACGAATCTCTGCGCTGAATGCTTTGGAACATCCATTCTTTGCCGAATGAGCGCTTTATTCCCATTATTCACTGCAGCTTGAGGTCACAAATGCAGCCTGGACCATGAAGAGCGTTTTCCCACCACATACTTAAGGACTTTAACATTCAACCATACCTGTCTGTGTGTTTAAACGTGTGCGTCTGTGAGTGTTTTCAGTGTTGTACAGGATGAGCAGGCGTGATGATAGACTTGAACTTTTAAGTGTCATATTTCTCTGCCTTTACAGTGTATTGTGGGTCAGTGGAACATTATCATTTGCAGGTGCTATGACGCTGCATTTCATTTCTGGTGGGAGAGCACTCTCTGTGTGTGTGTGTGTGTGTGTGTGTGTGTGTTATCCTGTGTCCAGCATCAGTGTGCTGATTTCACTGCCGCTCTGTATGTTTCCACCAGACAAAATATAAACCAGATAAACGGCCCCTAGAAATCACTGATTAGTGATCAGGATCATGTCCTCACTGCGTAAAGTCTGCTAAGACTGATACAAAATAAAACTGCCATTAGAGTCGGAGAAGCCATTCACGACTTTTCCAATTCAACTGAAATAAAATGCTTTTGTTTATAAATATGTGTGGATTTTAATTTTTTAGTTTAATCATACATGAAATAACATCTAACTGTTACATGAGATATGGTGATGAAATAAAGCTGCTGAATTGAATGAAATAGGTTGTAATGCGGCGTGTTTGTTTGTGGGTAGGTTATGTACGTGACGTCATGTTTCTGTTGTGTCATGTCTTATATTGCTGTCAGTCTCTGTGTGTCTTAACAGACCTGTATCATATTGATGATTAATGTGAGCTGCCTGCTCTCCTGTCCTGTGCTTACATTTACATTTCTGCATTTGGTAGACGCTTTCATCCAAAGCCACTTGATTGCATGTCAGAAGTTCTTGCATTCCCTGAGAATCAAACCCATGACATTGGCGTTACTAGTGCTGTGATGCTTCTGATGGCAAACAGACAGACTCCCGCAGAGGAAACGTTTCTGGCCAGACTCACCTTTACTGCTCTAATAATGTCTTTAACAGTACTGGCGACAGTCCCAGCAGAAAACCCATCACTGTTAAGTCACTGTAATTAGTCTATCTATTGCATGAAAGCCATTATGTATGTTGTTCTTGGCTGTTCCTAAAGGTCTACATTTTTAAAAAATGTTATTTTACGTTGCAATATGTTTTTTATTTGTTTTATTTTATATAGAATAAGGAATATTTTTGTATTGACGCTAAGTCCTTTTGTAGTCATGTCACAGCCTTTCTATGAAGTTCTGTCTCTTCTTGTTTATACTGTATTCTCTGATATTCTTCTGTCATCATTTACCCACCCTCCTTAAATGCAAGTGATCACGCTGGCGTCTCCATGTCCTGCAGCGCGCGCTTCAGCTTCCACTCTCCGCGCAAACGATTGGATATGTGCCTAACAGCGCTCGTTTATCTAGGTTAAATGTTCAAATTAATACTGTGAAATGCATGAAGTGTTTTATGTCTGTTTATTTTAGGCAAGTTGTGTTAGTTTGAGAAGGCTAAATTGGTCAAACATAATGCTCAGCTCACTGTCTGCCGCTTGGTCGTTCCTTTAAAAAACAAAAACTTGAATTTAACAAACATAAAATGTTCCAGTGGGAGAGAACGGGAGAAGGAAAGCGTGTTTTCTGTACATAAAAAAGGTTGAAGACATGGAAATAGTTTGTCATTTTTACCCTATTGTTTGTTATATTTATTTGCTCAATGTCTTCTGGGGTTTTGGTTCTTTTACTGTTGCAGATATCCCATAGTATAACAAAAATATTATATATCTCTTCATTGTGTTTGGGCCCCCCCTGGACGAGCGAACATAGGCACGTGCCTAGAATGCCTATGCGTAAATCCGGCCCTGGCTACGCCCCTGCCATAAACTCCACCGTAACACACACTCAATGTATGCATAGAAGCAACCTATAGGAACCTATATAGGGCGATGATACATGACTTTTATGAGCAGTGTTGCCAAGTGATGTTGCTTGGGCAGTTAATACATTATCAGTTCATATCCTTATAATTGTATCCGAATGTTACCCTATTTGCAAGCTCTTGTTATTTTTCAGTATGAAGTTCTTGAGCTCCCCTTCAAGGGAACTTCAGCGCTGTATGCGTCAAGAGCTGATGCTATGGGGATAGCATGCATGCTAGAGTCGGAAACGTGGAATCACTCCATTTTCATTGGCAGGTCATGTGACTTTGCATTGCATCACTGTGTTGGAAGCAGAAGATATGAGCCAGAGAAAAAAAATGAGTGACTTTGATAAGAGCTAAATAGTGATGGCTAGACAATCTCCGAAACAGCAATTCTTGTAGGGCGTTCCCGGTATGCAACAGTGTTTGTACCTACCAAAAGTGGTGCAAGGAAGGACAACCAGTAAATTGGCATCAGGGTCATGGGCGCCCAAGTCTCACTTGATCACACAGAAGAACTACTGTAGTTCAAATTTTTGAAAGCTTTATGCTGGCCGTGATAGAAAGTTCACAGCTGGACCATGGAGCAGTGGAAGAAGTTTGGTCTAATGAATCATGTTTTCTTTTAGATCAGTGTGTCCTTTGCCTGGGGAAGAGATGACAGCAGGATGAACTATGGGAGGAAGACAGGCTGGCAGAGGCAGTGTTCTGCTGGGAAACCTTGGGACCTGGCATTCATGTGGATGCCATTTTGATATGTTACTTTGTCTTGGTTCCAGTCAGATACCACAGAGGTCTTGTGGGGTCCATGCCTTGACACAGCAGAGCTGTTTTGGCAGCACAAGGGGGATCTACACAATATTAGGCAGATGGTTCAACTACATATTTAACTATCCATTTCAGCTACTCAAACTGAAAGCAGCAGCTCAGTAGGTTTTCACTAAGCCTACTGACCGGTCATTTAAAAACAGGTCCAGGCTATAGTTCATGTGCTGGTAAAGCTTCGTGAAGCATATTTCAAGGAACCTGGAAAAGTTTCTGCAGTGGAAAATGCCTAATGTTGATTTAATAGTGTTTGGAAGCAGTTGACGTTACATTCAGGTGTGGCCAGATGGAGGGTGTGAATCTCTGCGTTGGGTTCAACTGTATAACTACAGATTGGGTGATAAGCATTTCTGAATTTATTAATGTTTGTTGACATGCGGTATATTATTTAATATGAACCACTGCGGTACTGTTTATTGTATTTATGTTGTAAAATGTGATTTATCTTATGTATAATCTTCTTGTATAATTGAATGTTTGAATGATTGTTTTTTTATTTTTTATGGGATCATTCTGGGAATGAGTAAACTTTTTTTTTTTTTTTTTTTTTTTTTTTAATATTTTTGGGCTTCGTTTTTGCCCTTTATTTTTTAAATTGCAGGAGTCTTTCTGTAACCATGCTGCAACGTTTAATCAGATAATAAGACAAACCATGTCTTGTTTTAAACAATTCTTTGATGAAACATTAAAATATGCATTAACAAACACAATATATGATTTGCAAAGACACAAGATAATTTAATGATGTCATGTTTCTTCCCTAGCACTGTACACTGTATTTAGGGTGAATCGCTTTGTTGTATTCCTGTTGTATGCTGTAGATTAAAGCATCTGCTAAATTAATAAATGTAAATCAATTCAATTATTCCACATCACCAATGACTTCAGAGTTTTTATACAATGAAGTGGATCAAAAGTGTGTGTAGAGATCAGGCCTAGGGCCAAATGACCCACAACAACACATCCCTGACCCCTGCTGGTTATTACATTAAAGATTGTCATTATTTTCTTGCCTGTTAATAAGCCGGGCTGTTATAGCTCTAAGTAAGGCGAAGGGAAAACACAATACATATAATAATTGTGTTTTTTTTTTTTTATAAACATTTTATGTTTGTTTTTACCACCGATTCTGATTCGCTGCTCCGCTTCTCTCGCTCTCTTTTATTTTATTTTATTTAATTTTTTTTGCCTCCACTTCTCTTCCTCACAGACGCTGGCGTCACGACGCATGACGTACGCCGATGACGCAAGCGTGACGCAGCGCGGATGTCCCAGAATGCCGCTGTCTGCCAGCGCAGCAGTGATCAATGGTCAGGCGAGTCGGATCTACCGGTGATTTAACGCGTTAAACGTTGGAGATCAAGCGAGGATCGAGACGCTTCGGCTCGGATGGAAATCGCTTGACGTGACGTTTTATGAGTAAATGAGATCTGCGTAAAGAGAGACCATCATCATCATCATCCTCCTCCTCATAATCATTATCCGAGCCGAAGACAAACCCAGCAGGTAAGACAGACGCGTCAGACCATCGCGCTCGGTGATTGATCATTAATCTGATCATGTTATTGACATATCAGTGGCTGTCAGTTGAGAGCAGGCGGTGTTTGATTTCTCCATTAACATCACTTCTCTGATCCACGATATGATCACAAACACAGACTTCAGCACACTAGCTATACAGCTCTGTGATCCTGGGCTTCTGTAATTCATTGAAGTTCCATAGAGTAACATGTAAATATTATACAGTCTGTGGTGATCATTCAGTGTCTCAGTGCCATCAGTGTGATTGAGGAGTCATCTCTGTAGAAAGGTGGGTTTATGTTTCTCTTCTGCTATTAGGGCATTAACCCGTTTAATCCCAAATTTTCCCCAG
>NW_015636165.1:0-1354 GCF_001515625.1 Sinocyclocheilus rhinocerous
CAAATGTAGGGAGGTTAGGAAGAACGAAGGAGGGGTTGATTACAAGCAAATCCATAAGGATGATTCGTCTTCTTTCACAAGATTGTGTATTTCATTCACTTAGAATTGACTGATGGTTCTTACAGGTCCCTACACATGTGAAGAGTAAAGAGGGAAGGAAGCATGAGAGAACAGGAGAGAAGGGAAGGAGACTCAGTAAACTGAGTGGATCGTGTCCACTAGCAGGCTCTGATGCTGTTATGCTGGATCGGGTCCACCAGCAGGCTCTGTTGCTGTTATGCCCAACTACGAATAGAGCGTTGTTTTTAGTTGCTGCACAACTAACCAAACAAAAATAACATTTAAGTGAAAGAGAGTTGTCTCTCTAATTTATTTGAACTCGTAGTGAGGGTAAGACAACAGGTTTTCTTCGCTGTCGGTACAAAGTTAAAATTTACTTGATTAAGCTTTTAAAACACTCCCATTCAAATCACTCTCGGACACACGCAGTGTTAAGCGAGGTTAAATTCACTTAGTAAACTTACACAAACAGGCAAGCATTATTCTGTAATGTTTAACCCAGGGAGTCGAATAGCATAGTTGATTTGGCAATGGAACACGCACTGGTAATCAAGCTATGAATAAGGCTTTGATAAATAGATTGAGGAACACGCTCAAAACTTCTTTATCCTCCGATTTATTTCCCTTTAAATTACTGCAGTTTAGCTCCGTTCAGCTAACGGTGACTGAGATTCCCTGGTCGGGAGTGTATAGCTGGGCGTTTCTTCAACAAGGGGCACTTTTAGCCTTGTGAAGTTGAATAAAAAAAACTTGTTCAAAAGTCACGTAACACAGTCTCATAAATTTAAATAATTTGTCTAGTTTTAAGGTCTGTAAGAGGACAAACTTAGATTACAAGAGAAATTGTTAATATTTTACATTTTTTCCGACCTGCAATGAACAAATGTAATTTCCACCACATTTCAATATACAGCTGTTATTTAAAAATAGAATAACTTATGCCACTCAAGAATTGTCTAAGATAATTTTTGTAACTAGTTTTACCAGTTTTTCCACAATGTACAATAATTATACATTTGTCAATGAGATAAATTAACTGCCCTAAGGACCAAATGCTGAAATGTACACCTGTCACACACTGAAATTTAATATTGGTTTGGGTAAGAGCTTATTAGAAAATAAATACCTTGAATTTTTATATTAAGTAGAGCATGATCTCATAAATTGTGGATACATTTTTAATGTGTGATAAGAACTTTTAAAATATTTTTTAAAAATGTGTGTGGTGATGGAAATGACAGGGTGGTGGTGGAAATGACAGGGTGTTGTGGAAATGACAATGAATTAACGTGAA
>NW_015636166.1:0-858 GCF_001515625.1 Sinocyclocheilus rhinocerous
CAGTATACTGTATCCCACAATGCAATGCGTTTCACTTGATTTTCCTTTTCCAGCATGATGAAAGAAGCAGAAGTAATTCAGACAGATGAGATGTATTTCTACTTCGCTCCACTAGATGGCAGCGTCTCAGATGGACTCATGAAAACAGCTTGACGTTATAGTTACAAGTCTATTTTCGCTTATAATACCGGGTCAAACGATATCCAATTTTGTATTTTATGAACACATTGGTGTATTGTTCCAAAACTTGGCATGTGTCATCAGCTCCATACCCTGAAAGTACTCAAAACGTTTCAGGTCAGTGACCCCTTGTGGTCAAAAGTTATAATGAAATTTCTAAAAAGATTCCTTGGATCAAGCCGAGAACATTGATACCAATTATTCCAAAACCAGCCCAATTTGATTTATGTTGAAAACCTACTTTTTCGAAACTCCTCCTAGACAGTGGGTCCGATTTTCTCCTAATTTGACTCAGATCATCTTCAGATTTCGTGTCAATAGACAAAACAGTTTTCACTTACAGCATAAATGAATTTGATGGCATGATGCCAAACTGTCTCTGAGGCTGCATCTCTGCAGAGCTTTGACTGACACCAAACTCTGTGTGTGTCGCTTGCTGGGTTTCCATCCAAACGTGAAGCGAACTTTTCAAAGTTGGCAAAAAACAATGAAAAAAAAAAAATGTTTGAGTGGATGACGGTGGTATTGGTAACCTAGTAAACAGCAAATTAAACACCATCAACTGCAGCAAATTACCATCAGCTGAAACAGACGATTAGTTACGTACATTTAATGTTTGCTACGTCAGAATTCATTTGGAAAATGCATTTCCATCTCCCATTATTCATATTAACTCTT
>NW_015636167.1:0-538 GCF_001515625.1 Sinocyclocheilus rhinocerous
CCATATTGCAATATTGTTGAAATTTGTTGATAAAATGAAAAAAATGTGGCTTACCACCCAACCACTTCATTTTATGTATATGAAACTTCCCCATTACAACCAGTAATTGAATAATATACGCTTTATCCTTTTCTATCCCATAATCATTAACATATATCATTATATCAGACCCATCCAGTTTAACAGCTGTATTAAGTTTTCTTGTAATTAAATTCTCGACATCAACCCAAAATATCTTTGTATAAATGCAATGAAAAAATAAATGAAAAATTGCTATTCAATTTAAAACGTTCCAATATATGTTTCACCGGATAAATTCTATGCAATATTTTATACGAAACTTCCTTTACTTTGTTATTAACAAAGAATTTATCAACCATTCTCCAAGCCTTACGCCAATTTAAGTCTCCAAATATTGATGACCAGAAAAATCTAGCTGGAGGATATGTAACATCATTTACTAAATTTCTTAAATTTCTATTTGGTACGTTGTTTTTTTAAAATATTAATATTTCCAATAAAAATTGTATTAGTTATA
>NW_015636168.1:0-656 GCF_001515625.1 Sinocyclocheilus rhinocerous
AGTCTAAACGTCAATTCCCGGTTCCTACGTGTGTGTTCCTTGTTCCATGTGAATTATTAAAGACTGTATCATCGTGAATTCCCCTACATCTCCTCGTTCCTCGCTCCTCACAGTAGACTCTGACACACAAATATAGTAGTAAAAATATTATAGTAATATTATAGTAATTGTTATAGTAAAAATGTTATAGTAAAAATGGTCATTTCATATGCAAAGATGTTAGCCAATCATAGCAGTGGGCATTACATTGATGTTTCAAATCAAAGGGCTAAAATCAGGATAGAAAATGACCAGATATATCTAAATTCTGACTGATGAATGCATTTCATGACCCCTTTAACGGGGTGGTTCATTGCGATTTCACTTTTTTAACGTTAGTTCGTGTGTAATGTTGCTGTTTGAGCATAAACAATATCTGCAAAGTTACGAAGCTGAAAGTTCAATGCAAACGGAGACAACATCTTTTAAAATTCTGGCAGTTTAATGCCTACAAAAATGGCTGGTAGGGACTACCAACAAGTTACGGGTTTGTGACGTAACAAATCCAGATAAACCCCGCCCCCGGGAAAAGGCAGCAAAGGGGGCGAGGCCATGCTGCGCTGCTTTAGAGAAGAGGAAGAGAAAACTATTGGTGCACGTAAAAATCTATTCATATA
>NW_015636168.1:1233-1376 GCF_001515625.1 Sinocyclocheilus rhinocerous
CAGGATAAAACCGTATATTAAAAGCTAACATAAGCAGTAGCATTTACAAATAACAGCACATCTAAAAGTATGAAAAGTATGAAAACAAAAAACATAGTCCTACCATTAAAAACCGTGCTTGCACAGGTTCTGCACGATCCTCT
>NW_015636169.1:0-205 GCF_001515625.1 Sinocyclocheilus rhinocerous
TGCTGTTTTATGTCTGATGATCGTGTTAGAATACATGTGGAAGCTGTTGTTTCGGTTTCTTCTTCATTGTGTTTTTTGGAAATTCTGTACAGAAGATGTGTACTAGCGCCCCCTACAGTATAACAATGAAAACACGGATTCTATGAGCACAATTATAGCTAAAATATATTTAGACTTTTTCTAAGTATAAGTCAAGTATACTTAA
>NW_015636169.1:387-604 GCF_001515625.1 Sinocyclocheilus rhinocerous
TCTTTTTCGTAAGGGTAAAAATTAGCAGTGTGGGGGAGAGACCTGACAGCCTCATAGAAACCACCCGAAATGCCTAGCAACACAATAACAAACACCCAGAACACCCATCTTGGCAATCACCTTGAACATAGTAGCAACCATAGATATGTATAGATGGCCTATTTGACCGCTCCAGATACATTGATGCGTCCGCCATCTTGGAACGATTAACTTGACG
>NW_015636170.1:0-474 GCF_001515625.1 Sinocyclocheilus rhinocerous
TCCAGTCTTCAGTGTCACATGATCCTTCAGAAATCATATGCTGATATGACTAATATGAGACTAATATGCTGATTTGATGCTCAAGAAACATTTCTGATTATTATCAATGTTGAAAACAGTTGTGCTGCTGTGTGTGGGAACTGTACATATTATTTTCACATGTTTTAAAATTAATTTTATGCATAGAAAGTTCAAATGAACAGCATTTATCCGTAATATAAATCTTTTGTAACATGATCTATTTACTGTCTCTTTTGGGTAATTTAATGCATCCTTGCTAATTTTAAAGTATTAATTTATTTATTTTAAAAAAATGAAAAACTTACCACTAACCGTAATGTATCATCTTTGCCATCGTGGGAATCAATTTCAAAATATATTCAAATGGAAAACTGTTATTTTAAATTGTAATAATATTTCATGTAATTATAGTTTTTACTGTATTTTGATCAAATAAATGCAGCCTTGTTGAGC
>NW_015636171.1:0-1028 GCF_001515625.1 Sinocyclocheilus rhinocerous
GGCTTAAGAGACCCCTTTTAGCCTTTGACATTTGCATATAAATTATAGTCCTGGCCACAGATCATGCATTTATATAGGTGCTAAATTGCCAAATAATTCTCCCCAACTGACTTCAAACAGTTTCCAAAAACTACAACAGGCTCACATAACACACACACACACACACACATAAAGACCTTTTCTTTATTTAGACAATAATTAATCTGTTACAAATGTATCTGGTATATGCATGTGTTGTTTGTACGTTTCCCTATTAGATTAGCTGAGTTACCACTCGTTATTTGTATTAGTTAAGCCCTAAATCTGGTTTAATATATTCTAAATGTTTCTCTCTTGGTATCAATATTATCTGCTCTTTATTCCTCAAACAATGATGTACAGTATGTACAGTAGAAATGCATCATACGATGTGTACTATATTTTGGGTTAAAACTGCACCAATTCCAGATCGACCAGATCGACTGCAAATGGGCCATAAAGGGAGACAAAGGAAACTTCTCCCGCTCAAAAATTCACGCCTGGTATTGGCTATTCCACCCAGAGGGGGGTGTGAATAGAAACCCCTCAAAAGTTATTAGCTCGAAATGATCTTTGCTCAGAAAACCTCTTCTTTTGAGACAACACCTTCCAAGACTTCTCAAGACTCTCCTCTTAAGTTAGATTTTTCCGGCAGTTTTTATCTTCAAGTAACTTCGATCCGCTGTGGACTTTCCTATCTTCAGAAGAAGACAAAGAAAACTTCCAGCTCACTTCTAAGAGAACTCAAGAACCGTTGTCTACCGCATCAGGAATCTTGTTCAGCAATCGAAGCCAATGCAAGTAACCGTTTACAATTATTTAAGCCCTTTTAAGGTGATTTTTGATTCTTTGATGACTCTCATTAGGTTGTGGTTAAACTGATGTGAAATACTGCCATTCTTTTACTTTTCTCTCTCTTTTCCTTACTTTGCTTCATTCTGTATATATGTGTTTTGCTTAGTTAGTTATATGTTAGATATAGTTTCATTTATTAAATCCCTTATATTCAC
>NW_015636171.1:4799-6802 GCF_001515625.1 Sinocyclocheilus rhinocerous
TTCCTTGAATTGATAAATGATTATATTGTCTGCTCGGTGGACGGACAGATCAAATAATTGTAATATTGATTATGCTACAGTTAATTCTAAGATCTAATCTAAATATTTATTATTAATCATAACCAGTTATAATTAGTCATAAATATTTCCCTTTTGAGCTGATTTACTACAGTTGTTTGTACATTAATTTGAAGATTGAATGTGAAGTTATTGCAATATAAAATAATATTTAATATATATATATATCCCCCATTGGCAAATAAGAAAAATACACTTAAATTAGTTTTTTTTTCTTCCCCCAACCAATGTGACAAAAACATGGCATGTCCTTTTATACAGAATCCTGCAGATGAGGAGGCTGCATTAATTCGTAGGGAGTTACATTTACATCGGGAGAGGATTATTTTGTTTTTTTTGCCATATCCACATGCATATTTATTTGAGCAGTACCATTTATAAATGGTAGTTTTCTATATATAATCAGGGATGCAGAGCACATTAGTAAGGCTGCTGTATGCAGAGCGGTAAGGAAAGTGTGCCTTGCTCTCACACTCTTTATGATAAATTTTGTGCTGTTTCCTGAGCACAAACCCATCAAAAATGAAACGATTACTGTATGCAATGGAAAGATGTCAGATGGAAGGGTAGTTCGAGATATATGCTGTAACCACCACCACAGCTGTTAAATTTATTTGGTCATCTTTATTTCCTACAAATACAAAAGCAATAGTTATTCTTTTCACTGTTGGATTTTAATATTCTTCCAATACTTGGTATTGTGGCCATCCTCTTCATCTGTTCTTCATTATTTTGCAAGCCTTCTTGATGTTGGCTGAGTAGAAGTCAAATGTTAATTTCATTACTCTGATTAAGAAATGCATCAGTTCGGATTAGAGAACATTTAATTACGTGAAAAGAGCATTACACGATGTGGAAAAAGCTGCTGAACATTGAAATAGACACTGAATGATATTTATTAGGGTGTGACAAGATCTCATGGCACGAGATCTCGCGAGACCAGTCGGACGTGACGATATCCTCACGCTATTGGCATGATGGGTTGTGAGGGAGAAGTGAAAATAGAAGATGATTCCGCAAAATATCCAACACCAAACTGTCTAAATTACGAAGTTTTAATTTTGGTATCCCAAACATTGCTTTCATAACGCGAGGCGCAACGTGATGTACATAACCCTAATAGCACATGCACATCACAGAGACATCTATTTGACGTCTGCATTTACATCTGCAAGACGTATTTTTTAGGGTGTTTGCTCATCTGCAATACGTCTATAGGACGTTTCCTATCAAATGTCAAATAGACGTTTAGAAGATGTCTTTAAAATGTTTATGATTTAGAATGTATGTAAAACTTAAAGACGTCTATCAGATATTTGTACACAGTAGATGCTTTCCAGATGAAGTGATCTTTAACAGACATCTTGCAGATTTACGTGTGCTATCTGGGAAACAACGCTTCATACAATATCGTTCATGTGGCATCTTTATTGTTATGTCAGACCTTTCAGACATATTTGCATTACACTGGCTCGTTCACCACTAGTGGTGTGTAAGATATTTTATGTTCACCTGCGAATACAATATGCTTAATGTTACCTGCTAATCACCTATCTAAACGATCGGGCTAGTGCTGCTTCCTCAAGAAAGTGTATCATTCTCACGTGTTTTAAGCCTTGTCAGCTTAAACATTAAAGTGTTTTAAGACATTCAAGTGTGAGACAGCGTGAAAGAGATTTCAGTGCGGTACTCGCACGCTGTGAACCTACATTTTTTGCATTTTGTGTTTTTCAGTTGAATAAAAGACTATTTTCCCTATATATTTCATCATTGAGGATTTCTTTTAAAAAGTCTAAAAATCTTGTCTCGTTCTCGTGAACCCAGTCTCGTGTCTCGTCTCACCTCGTGGGATAAGTGTCTCGTCACACCCCTAATATTTATTTAAAGGGGTCATATGACGTTGCTAAAAAGAACATTACTTTGTG
>NW_015636172.1:0-3548 GCF_001515625.1 Sinocyclocheilus rhinocerous
ACCAACAAACTTAGCACAGAGAAAATGAATGCAAATTAGAGATGAATGTGACAACGCTTGATTATTGGAGGAAGGGATTGATCCCTAGCGGACTACATATTAAAAAGTTCCCAGCATATGGAGGACAAGATCGAACTGATTTAAAAAATAAGTGGGAAGCTATTTTAAACAAATGTTCTTTTGACCTCATTTTCCTTTTAATTGAGGAATCAAAAAAAGACGTACAAGATGTTCAAGTGCAGATTGATGAAGTGACAGTTAATTAACCCTCCGGTTGTGTTTGGGTCATTTTGATCCGGATAGAATTTTCTTTCTCCCGAAAATGTTACTTAATGTTATCGCATTGGACTAAGATTTACTGACTTTGTTTAGACAGCGTATAACTACTTCCACCACCAAAAAATATGAATTTTCGTTAAACATTTTGTATTTTTATTCAACCATGTTACACTTGTGGTGTTCCCGGTCAAAAATGACTGGCCTACAAAAAATAGCCTATAAATCACTTGTTGTGCAATATTATCGCCTAATATTGGTATCAATCTTTTTGTCAGCTTGTTTTTTTTCCATTAGGACTGGTTTTGTGTTTATTTTTGGAACTTATTTTTTGTAGGCCTTGTAGGCTTACGTACCTCAATTTTTGAGTGAAAAGGCCATATTTGTGGATAGTTTTGTCAATATTAAATAAAATATGAAAACAATTGTTTTTCACACTAGCATGCTCTAATGTTTAACCAAGAAATTTGTTTTGAAATGCTTATATCTTGTAAAAAAAAAATAATAATAATATAGCACAAAAGAACACTTGTGGTGTTCCCGGTCAAAAATGACCGGCCTACAAAACATAGCTTATAAATCTCTTTTTGTGCTATGTTATCACCAAAAATGGGATTCAGTTTTTTTTTTTTTATTATTATTATTATTTTTTTTTATCAATTAGTTTTCCTTCAGTTAGGACTGGTTTTGTATTTAATTTTGATACAGAATGATTGTAGGCCTTAGTAGATTGTAGATCTTAGCTTTATTGGTCAAAAATGACCTTCCATTGAAAATTAATGGGGGAGATTAAAAATCAGAGAAATATTTAGTGTTCAGAATCATGTTGATCATGTTCATGTTCACACATGTATTTGTGCCTGTAAATACACTGCTAAAAAAAATGAAGGGAACACTTAAATCACACATTGGATCTCAATTAATTAAATATTACATTTACAAATCTTTATTTATATACATTCTATATGTGACAACAGTCATTGGAAACCAAAATCATCAACACACTAAAGGTTGGATTCAAAATCACACCAAAAATCAATGTAAAAAAAAAACTAAAGGTACAGGCTGATCTAACTAAGCATGAAGTTCATCACAGCAACATCGGATGCTCCAATACATAATATCCAAGAGGTTCTCAATTGGATTCAAGTCTGGTGAACGTGAGGGTCAGTCAATGGCATCAATGACAGTGTCATCTAAAAACTGCACACTCTAGACCAGCACTGCAGCAATCAAAATATGTTATAGCTGATCTCATCAACAGGTGTGATCTATGCTGAGGGTTTTCTTAAGCAATATTAAGAGTGTGGAACAAATTTTTTCCAGTTGATTTGACGAGAAAAGATTTGTCACAGGTTAGAAACACACAAATCTACACACACCCAGCAACCAAAGGTTCAGAATCAATAAATGCAGTGTCACAGTGAATGAAAGTAGTCAGACCGCACACTTATAATGTTCCGATGTATTCTGCAACATTATAAACCATTGAGTCAGACACATTGTAAACCTAGGAATACATTCTCACCAATGTTTTGCTTATTGTTGATGACATTTAATGAAGGGGGATTAATTAGTCATGTCAACAGTGGTATGTCGAAAATGTATAGAGACTCTGTTTTACACTAATACTCTATCTTAAACTTTAGGGAATGTAAACAGTCGCACAATGGTTTTAGGATATCATATTAAGAGGCAGATTTGAGCGGACAAACATTTTCATTGTGATTATTTCCGGTGCAGTGCTGGCTATTTCAAGCGTTAGATAAAACACCCACACACACCCTGGAAAATGACAGAAATGTTTGGAATTTCTGACTGGAACACATGAAAAACTTTTAGGAGGGAATCAAAGGGCAACTAGACTGGATTGTGTATGCAGTGTATAATAACAGCACAGGTTTTTAAGCTAAATGAGACTTGTTATAGCACTTGCATATCATTGCTCTTTTGTTGATTTTGATTGCTTCCATTGTCCTCCAGTTGTAAGTCGCTTTGGATAAAAGCGTCTGCTAAATGACTAAATGTAAATGTAAATATTTTCTTACTAAAAGGCACTTTTCTGTTCACATGAAAAACATTGTGGATCTCAGTGTGGAAGTGCAAGCAACTGTCAATGAACAATTAAAACAGCGCCGTACTCTAAAGCACATCAGTAAGCTTCTTCCACACCTTGGTCTCATAATAGCCCCTTTCACACATACAGTCTTTACTGGTAAATTACCGGTAAATTACCTTTAAGAGAACATGTGTGAATAGGACCTTTTCAAAAATACCGGTAAATTCGTACTAGCTATTTACCGGTATGAAAAATTGTAAAATTACCTTAGTTGACTGCATATACCTCTCCATTTTTACAAACACAACACCAGGAAGCGCAGCCGTTTAGTTGTCATTTTCAGTTAATGATGTCACAGAATTTAGCGGCATTTTGAAACTGATGTGTAAATGGTGCTTTACTGGTAAAAAGATGGAATGTTATTGCCTGTGTGAACAGTGCAATTTTGTATTTACTGGTAAAGTCGTTACGGTAATTTTACAGCAATTTACTGGTTTGTGTGATAGTGTGATTCCCTATCAAAAGTGGCGTTCAAGGGCACAAACACACCATTTGGATGGCTGGGTAAAAAGTGATCGTCACAAGTGCAACGGGACATTAGGGACTGTAACATCCTTTGTTTGTCTGAAACATGGCTAACGACCTCGGTCCCGGAGACTGCTGTAACGCCGTCTGATAACTTCTCTGTTTTAAGGATGGACAGAACAGCTGAGGCCGGTAAATCCAAAGGTGGTGGAGTGTGTTTCATAATTAACAAGAAATGGTGTGACCCCAGGAATATATCCACTCTGTCGCGCTCCTGCTCGCTTCATCTGGAACATTTATCCATTATCTGCCGCCCATTCTATCTGCCCCGGGAGTTTTCATCAATCATCGTTACTGCTGTTTACATTCCACCACAGGCAGACACCAGCTTGGCTTTGTCTAAGCTTCACGATGTGCTCAGCGGTTACATTAACAAACATCCTGACGCTGCTTTTATCATCGCGGGGGACTTTAACAAAGCCAACCACGAGTTAAACTCTTTCTACAGCTGCTTTGAATGCAATCGAGGCAGTGCGACTCTGAGGAAGTTGCAGACAGAACAGCGATAATCATGTAATCACTGTGTCGGAGGATGTGGTTCGGAGGGCCCTAAAGTGAGTGGACGTCAGGAAAGCAGCAGGTCCTGATGGGATTTCTGGCCGTGTTCTGAGGTCCTGTGCTGATCAGC
>NW_015636172.1:4443-17707 GCF_001515625.1 Sinocyclocheilus rhinocerous
CTTGCACACAGCAATTTCTGTAATATTTTATTTATTTACTTTTTTAACTCTATTGCTGCTATGTAACTACCCTGTACAACCTGTTTGCACATTCTTCTCTTGTACATTCCTGCTGATCTTAATATTTATTAAGTCTACAGTATACTGTTCTGCACATTTTATTTTATTCTTATTTTTTTATCTTTTTTCCATACCTATATTTATACTGTATATAATTTTCTTGTGTTTGTATTCTTTAATAATTGCACTGTCCATGGAGCGGACCTGACTTACATTTCACTGCTGGTCATATATTCTCTATATAAGCATGTATGTGACAAATAAAAATCTTGAATCTTGAATCTTGAATCTTGCTGTTTTTTTACCCAAAATTTAACATTTTCAACTCTTGCAGCAACCAGACAGCACACTCAAATCGTGGCAGTGGCAACAGCACTTCCAGTGACATCCTCAGCTGCCACTGACTTTCCACAGCATCTAACGCTGTTTGTACAAGGCAGCCAAGGTTGCCTGGCTAGTTTGAGAAATTGATGGTATGGGCTGAATCAGTGACACTGATCATATAACAATTCATTCATTTTTTTTTGTAATTCCATCTTTATAATACAAATTACCTAAATAGGTAAGCCAACTTTTTTGAATCTTTTAAATTTCAAATTTTTTAGAATCCCTATTAATCTACCATATACAGTATGCTGGTTAGCTAGTCAAATTTATTACTAATTATACACCCCTTTTGAACAAATAGAACAGATTTTATTTCTTAATGATCACTAACAAAATTAAACATACTTAATGTGTGTTATGTATCTTAATATCTGTATGTATGGTATACTACATTAGCTAAAATTCCTAATCTATGGGTTGCATATTAGCATATGTTATACTCTGTGCAAAAATGAGTACACCCTTGATTAAATTCATCAAGCATGTAATATTCTAGTACTTGGCTTGTCCTACATAACTTTAAGTATACGACTCTGACCCTGCTTTGATTTGAGTATACAGCCCCATGACAAATTGTCACATCTATCCTTTTTAGCTCAGGGAGGGATGCCTCCTTTAATGCCCTGATATTTAATGGGGAATGTTGCTTAACCAGTTTCTACAAAATCCCCCACAGGCTCTCAAGAGTGTTAAGGTTGGGTAAAATAATTGTTCACTGAAGGATTTTCACCTTGGGAGACTGTACATAGTCATTGTCATTCAAAGAAAACTTCAGAATGACCATGGCACTCTTGTAAATAAAAAGCCTTTATTATCAGATGGCTACATTCAAGAAATCTAAAAACTCTCCAATGTGTTTCGGCACATGCCTTCTTGTTTTGCACTTACCTGTTGTGTCTGGCCTTGCTTTGTGACACACATTGGATCTCAATTAATTAAATATTAAATTTAAAAATCTTTATTTATATACATTCTATATGTGACAACAGTCATTGGAAACCAAAATCATCAACACACTAAAGGTTGGATTCAAAATCACACCAACAATCAATGTAAAAAAAAAACTAAAGGTACAGGCTGATCTAACTAGCATGAAGTTCATCACAGCAACATCGGATGCTCCAATACATAATATCCAAGAGGTTCTCAATTGGATTCAAGTCTGGGGAACGTGAGGGTCAGTCAATGGCATCATTGCCAGTGTCATCTAAAAACTGCACACTCTAGCCACTGAGGCCAGGCATTATCATGCACCAGGAGGAACCCAGGGCCCACTGCACCAGCGTAAGGTCTGACAGCAGCTCTGAGGATTTCATCCCGGTACCTAACAGCAGTAAGGGAACCATTGGCTAACATGTGGAGGTCTGTGCAATCCTCCACGGATATGCCTCCCCAGACCATTACTGACACACTGCCAAACCAGTCATGCTGGATGATGTTGCAAGCAACATAATGTTCCCCACGGCATCTCCAGACTCTTTCACATCTGTCACGTGTGCTCAGTGTGAACCTGCTCTCATCAGTGAAAGAGAACAGGATGCCAATGACGATCCTACCAATTCTGGTGTTCTTTGGCAAATGCCTATCGAGCTGCATGGTACTGAGTTGTGAGCACAGGTCCCACTACAGGACATCGGGCCCTTATTCCACCCTAATAAAGTCTGATTCTGACAGTTTGATCCGAAACATGCACACCTATAGCCTGCTGGAGGTCATTCTCAGGGCTCTGGCAGAGCTCATCCTATTCCTCCCCATACAAAGTATGGATGTGCCATCCTGGAGGAGCTGGACTACCTGTGCAACCTGACTGGGTTACAGGTACTGCCTCATGCTACAGACAGTGAGAAGAACCCTAACTCTAGGTTCAGATAAATGAGGCCTACGATCAATCAGTTTCAAAAAATAAATACAAAACCAGTCCTAATTGAAGAAAACAAGCTGACAAAAAAGATTGATACCAATATTAGGTAATAATATAGCATAACAAGAGATTTATAATCTATTTTTTGTAGGCCGATCATTTTTGACCTGGAACACCACAAGTGTTATAGGGATTTGAACACAATCTGAGGGTTAAGTCATGTAGTGAGGAGGCCAAAATAAAAGAATTGGAAGGAAAGTTCGAAGTGGAAATGGAAACATTCCAGGAGAATTTAAAATAAATTAAATTAAAGAAATTCAAAAGGGATGAGAAAGACTGCAAAGAAGGCAAGATCTATCTATGGCAGCTGCAGAATAGTCAAATTGTTAACTCATCTCAAAAGAACCCAAGGAAAGATTCCCTTAGCATCACTAGTAGTGAAGAGGAAGAGCACCCTAACAGCAAGGAGGCCTCGTCTAGTACTTTTTTAGCCCTCAGAAAAGAAATTTGCTGTGAAAAAAAAGAAAAAACTGTGATTAACTTCCACTGATTGACTGCTTCTCTCAAAGAGTATTTCTTTACACTGTCTTTTGCTAGCGCTTGAACACACTTTACTGTTTATCACAACAAAGGGCTAAGCAAGCACACAACACTGACAAGGTATGCGATGCAGTACGAGACCAAACGCAACATTTAGGGGGCCTTATGTCCATCTGGTGCTCCGGTAGTTGAATTGGTGGCATGTCTTCCTGAATGGAGATTGGCATGTGCCTCTAATTGTCAGAATAAGTCTTCCTCAGGTGTTCCTCAAGATCCGGTATGGGTACTTTAAGTGTACCGGTTTTCTCCTTGCTAAAGAGACTACTGACGGACTTGTAAGGATCTCTATAGAAGGCAGGTCTGGTTTGATCCTTATTCTTTCGTTGCTTTCTCAAACTTTCTGCTCTTCGTAGCGTTGCAAGGCGATGCTTGATATTGCCCTGTAGTACCTCTAGGCCTTTCCTTTCTGCTTCAGTGGCCTTCTTCCACTGTTTTCTCAAGCTCCTCCTTTCTTTCACAAGTTTGTCAATCTCTAAAGTATTTGAGTAAATGTAATAAGTTACTGTATTTAAGTATGTTTTGGCTACTTTGTAGTTTTACTGAGTATCAAAGATATTAGCGACTTTTACTCTCTACTTGACTACATTTTTGAATAAGTACTCTTTACTCCAATAAATTTGTGATGAGTAATTGCTCAATACATTTTGCAGGGTACCTAACTTTTTCTGCTAAGTTAAAGTGTTATCGCCATCTGTAGGGCATTGAAGGTACTATATCTTGTGTGTTTTGCCCTTATGGTGCATTCAAGTCCTCCTGGGAAGTTTGTATTTATGAGTTGACAAGTCGTAATTCAAGTCACTTTGGTCGGTACAAGATGGCAATTTAACTTTTCTACATTAAATTACAACATTTTTTTTAACTCTACATCTACAAAATGATGAATAAAGAATGTGCATCCTTATGTTTTTGCTTTTTTCAGTTTTTATTACATTTATAAAGGTGATGTAAACTGAATCATTATATATTGTACACTAATATAATATTTTATATAATATTTTATTCAGTTCAACAAATTTACCCTCAATACAGATGCTGCATATCTCTAGTCTTTGGCTGCATCCATTGCATCCGACATGTTTTGACACTGACACGCCCCCAACTCGGAAACTCTGGGTTTAAAGAAAATTTTGAGTTTCCCACTCGTAATATCGGCTTTGTGGTGACGTTCATGTGCATTCAACTCATAAATAAGATCTATCCGACATGACTTGAATGCACCATAACTCACCCAAACCTGTCAACAAGGCTACTTTATATGAATGCGAGTGCATTAGCAGCTAGTTTTTAAATCGCAGTTGTTTCATATATGAGATGAGAACAAGACTGCAGCTGGTGATGAGGACGAAACCAGCATATCCAGTGCAAGATGGATTTAACTATTTAATTTTACTTAACAATATTTTATTTATCTGTCATAATGAAGATAACTTTTTGATGGATATTGGTTTACTTCTGGCCTTTCTGAGCACTTCAGCTTAACTAAGACATTAGTGTTTGTAGATGTTGAAGAGGCTGTTGTGTCAGCCTTGATTTATTGTAATTTTGAGATGTTCAGTTTTATTTTGATTTTAGAAAGTACATATGATTGCTCTCCTCACAAATCAGCTGTTTCTTGTTTTTCACTAGCATGTCGCTTAGGTGTTGAGGACTAGTGCATCTTTGATCCTACAGGTGCATCTCAATAAATTAGAATGTTGTGGAAAAGTTCATTTATTTCAGTAATTCAACTCAAATTGTGAAACTCGTGTATTAAATAAATTCAATGCACACAGACTGAAGTAGTTTAAGTCTTTGGTTCTTTTAACTGTGATGATTTTGGCTCACATTGAACTTTTCCACGACATTCTAATTTATTGAGATGCACCTGTACATTCAGAGTAAAAAAATTAGGTACTGTCAAAATAAGATACACTTCATTTTCACTGTAAGGTATCTGTACTTTTATTCAAGCATTCTTTTCAGGTACTCTTTACACCTCTGATATTCAGGATGGATTTTCAATGCAAGGATTTTTTTTAAATAGAAACAATTGCATTATTTTCTTTTTTTTTGTCCCATTTACGCTTCACCTTTTATACACATAGCATTTTACATACATAAACAGTGCATTTCCTTTATTAAAAAAGTTTTTTAATTAACCTCTAATAACAGCAGTATATTTTAAAAACATGTCTTGCCTTGATTGCTGTGTTTTCACATCTCATCTTTGCATCCTTTTCTTGTGTCTCAGGAGGGAGGAGGAAAGATGCAAGAAAATAAAAAAATAATATACTATTTAAGGTTTTTTTTAAGCACAGAGAATATCTTGGTCTGAATGGACCTTTCTGGTGCAACTTGCATTCTGTATAAATATGCCTTGAATACGTACTTATTGCTTCATTAACCAAACGTTAGTTGACTTTATTGCTTCATTAACCAAATTTTAGTTCACCGAACATCTGTTGAATTATTATTGATCAGTGAGGTAACTTTTAAAATGTTAAGTTACAATGAAAATGTGTCCACACGTTTTCTCCTTACAATAAATTTTAATAATACAATTTCTTAATTACTTCAATTATAAATTGTTTGTTGAATTAAAAAAACTAGTTAATAAACTGCATTTTGATAGTTAATCCACCTCAGGTCTGTTCTAATTTACTGACAGCTTTTACAGTGGAATGTGAAAAGATGCTGTGCTGGTATTTGATCATTTTTGTCATTTAAGGGAAGAAAATATTTATTAAAAAGATAAAAATGGATTCAGTCCTAATTTATAATTTAAAAGACAAGTACATTACATTTTGCATATTAGCACAACTATATAGTAATACATTTATTATACCATTACTTGAACGATTTATGTTTTATATTGTAGAATACATATATACAGAGGCGGACAAAGTACTCAACTCCATTACTTGAGTGAAAGTACAGATTATGCTGGTCAAACATTACTCCATTACAAGTAAAAGTTGTAAAGACAGATTTTTACTTAAGTAAAAGTACAGAAGTACTTGCTTTTAAAAGTACTTAAGTACCAAAAGTAAATTTCCCTTTTTATGTCAATGCACTGTTTTATTATTGTTGTTTGTAATACTTACAATCAGGGTTTGAAATTAACACCCGCCAACCCGCCAAATGCGGGTAAAAATCAGCTGTGGCGGGTAACGCTGTCAAATCACTAGACAGTTTGGCGGGTTACTTTTCGTAAGTTATGTTCATTCATTAATTTCTTTGGGAAGTTCATGCAAGCCAAATCTGCGCAGGTTTAGCGCAAATACTGAACTCGTGAGACATCATGACATTATCGAAAAGAGTGCCGTTTAAAAAAAATAATAATCAGCATGGTTACAAATGTGATATTGATTTTATACAACAGTTCAATAAACAATAAGATTTGTAACTGCAGGTTAAAGCATCCCATGTCCCTCTAAGCTGCATTAACATGTGTAAATAAATCTAAATGCCACTTCATATTCAATTTCTGCAAAGATTAATTTTATTGATACTGATTTCATTTGTTTAGTAGGTAGTTACTTACACTATGTGTATCTGATATTAATAAAACATTTCGGCAAGTTATATTTGAATGGATTCTTATTGCTGCTTCCATAAACATCTGTGTGTATTTTGCGAACTCTAAATGTATAGTTTTACTAGTACTTATGTGTATTTAAATGTCTGAAACCAAAAATAAACATTATGTGGTTAAAAACACTGCATAGTTGTGATAATATGACAAGCGCAGTGCACGTCTCTCTCTGGCTCAGTGTCAGCCAAAGGGCGAAAGCACAGTTTGAATTTGGCAGTTATGTGACGTCACCGAACATTCTAAATCCCATATGTGGGACCGTACTCCCAGGGGCACGGAAATAAAAATCCCATATGTGGGACCGTACCGCTCAACAGGTTAAAGTCAGAACTGAAGTCAACAAAAAGCAGCCTTGCATAGGTGTTTTTGTGCTCTGGGTGTTGAAGCAAAGTGTGGAGTGCAATAGAAATGGCATCTTCTGTTGACCTATTTTCCCTGTAAGCAAATTGATACTGGTCCAGTGTGGGTGGTATGGCATTTTTTATGTGTTTTATTACTAGTCTTTCTAGACATTTAGCCGGTATGGGGGTCAGCGCCACAAGCCTGTAATCATTTAGGCATGGACATTTTTGGGAATGGAACTTTTGTGGCACTTTTGAAGCATGCTGGAACCCAAGCTGTGGACAGCGAGATGTTATAGATTGTGGTGAAGACTTCTGCCAGCTCTCCCTCACAATCCTTCAGCACCCTACCCAGCACTCTGTCTGGGCCAGCCACTTTCCTGGGGTTGATGTTATACAGACAGAGTCTCAGCTCATGTGTGCTCATGATTGGGGCAGTGTCACTGGAGGGCATCAGAGGCTGTACTGGGTCCTTGTTATCTCTGTCAAAACGGACATAGAACTGGTTTAGGTCCTCAGCTAAAGTGACACAATTGTCTGCTGAGGAAGATGTTGTCTTTTTATAGTCTGTTACTGCCCTTATGCCCTCCCACACCTGCCGAGGATTTGTGGAATTATTCAAATGGGCTTCAATCTGCCTTTTATGTTGTAATTTGGCAGATTGTATGCCTCTCCTTGAAGCAGTCCTGGCTGCGCTCCTGTCCCCGGATCTATATGCTATATCCCTAGCCTTGATTAGTTTTTGTACCTTATGTGTCATCCATGGCTTTTGATTTGGAAACACACGTATTTTCTTCCAGGTTGTAAGACTATCTACACAAAAATTTATGTAGTCCATAACTGAGGTAGTGTATTCATCCAGAGAATCCGAAATTCGCCCAGACTGTTCTCATAGACTTCCATACAAAGATTTGCAGGCACTGCAATGTAATCTCTATGAGTTCCGGGAGGGCAAGCACTTACGCGCTTTCGTCATCATACGTAACTTTAACCCACGCAGTGATTAGTGGGAACAAACTAAGAAATATGAATTCAGGACTAGTCTGTATGGGCTGAATAAAGCAAACCAGTGAAGTTTAGAAGGTTCACGATTGTAATGGAGGTAAAGATGAATACAGTGACATACAGCAATCGTACACTATTAGACATGCAGGTCCATTATTATTAATGTGCAAACAAACAGACAATGTCGGTGCGCTCTCTGATAGCTTTTTGCACGTGCACGTTTCATTATGGTCGCATGTCTGGCAAGTGTTTTATAATGGACACTCGCTGAAGAAGCCTGTTTTTAAAGGAGTTTGTGATGGTCAATGGTGTTTATATACATATGGGCATGAACATTCACTCTGACAGAGGAACTGTTCACTGATGTCGTCGAGCTGCCTACAGATCACCATATTCAACAAATTCAGGATGTTTTTATTTACTTTTTAAATTTGTGTTTTGCTCTGTTTAATATTTCTGAATGGATCGGTATATATCTATTTACAGTCAGGTTAAGGAGACTGGTATAGTGGTCTGTTGACGTCTCCATGTGGTCGTGTTTGGTATTGCAGCTTGACTTTTCGTTATGTTATGTATTGAATGTATAGAAAATGCTCTCTAAACAAATGTAAAACATTTTTCCTCTGAGTTTTTGTTGTTGCACTGTATACATAAATTGTGAATTATGAAAATTAAAAAAAATGTTTTAATTTATCTTGAAAAAAGCTTGCAGAAAATAGAAAAAGTTTTGTGGGAACCATCCTCAATCTTTACCTTGGTAAAACAATTATCTTTATTTAAATTGTTTCAAGTCTTACTTGAAGGAGAAGTCCTTTTGTTATAATGCGATGTATACCGGGATGTATGCTAAAATATTTGGATGCGGTGCCCTACCTAGAACATTTTTCACCAGCCGCCACTGCACCTGATCCAGCATTTTATCTCCTCAGGTTGCACACTTCACATTGCGATGGAGTTTGTAAAAGACAGCCTTTAAATCAACTTGATTAAAATAACCAGCTGCAATCAAAACACTGTCCAGATGTGCAACAAGGCTGTAGTTAATGCTGTCGCGTAGCTGTGCTAGCGCTAGCTTAGCATTCGCGTCTGGTGGAATGTACACAGCCCAGATGTAAACAGCAGTGAACTCCCTCGGGAGGAAAAATGGTCTACATTTCAGCAGCATGAATTCCACGTCAGGGCTACAGAGTCTTTCCACTACAGTGGTGTTAGTGCACCAAGAATCGTTAATGTAAATGCACAGTCCCCCCGCCGGTTTTTTTACCACAGTCTGCAGTCCTGTCGGCTCGGTAGACGGTACATCCTGCTAGCTTAATAGCCTCATCCGGAGTGGTGCTCTCCAACCACGTTTTGGTGAAAATCATGCTGCAGCAGTTGTATATGGTCCTCTGTGTCACCAGCCATAGATTAATTTCATCCATTTTATTGCGGATTGACCAGGCATTAGAGAGGAAGATGGTAGGAAGAGGGGGCTTGGACGAGTTAGCCTTTAGCCTAGCCCACACACCTGCTCTCTTTCCTCTCTTCTGTCTCCACTCGCAGCGTATCCTCCTCCCTCTCACTTCTGTGAGAGTCCCCGGTGATGATCTGATGAGCTACGGAGGGATAAATGTCTCAACTGGTAGATTGTGTATTCCAGAATTGAGTTCTAAAAGTTTGTCATAGCTGTACTGAAGTATCTCTACTCGATAGCTGTGCAAAATAATACACAGTACTACCAATAACGTGCAAAAGCTATGCCAATTGTAGGAGCTCAAAGCCGCTGCAATTGTGCACACCGCAATCTTGATTCAAAATTCAAAATAAGTTTTGTTGTAAGGTTTGTTGTATAACACTATAATTGTATTACTATAATATTGGAAACTCTTAAAGTCTATTGAATGTCACGTTTATAGACTTTGTTTCTGTTTTCTGTGTTTCCCTGTTCTCCCGCCTTGTTTTGGTCATTGACCCAGTTTATGTTTCCCCTTGATTACATTAGTCTGTTCACCTGTGTTCAATTAATTATATACGTATAGTCATTAGTCCCTCATCTGCGTTTTTATGAAGTCTCCCCGTTCTGTTCCTTCAGTTGCCGGTTAGTGTTTATGTATACACTTTGTTGGTTTGCTTGTCTTCCTGGATTTCTTTTCTGTTCTTCTGTGGATTATTATTAAAGACTGTGTGTTAGTCAACTCCTGCATTGTGCGCTTGATCTCCCGCCAGCGAGTGTGACATTGAATTGGTAGATTTTCCAGTGTACTGTATTAGTCAACTTTCTAATCTATTCCATTGTTGACTCCTTGTATAAAAAATGAGCATCTGACCTCTGTTTAATTTGTTTGTTTAAGTCTTCCTCTGAATCTAAGATCCAAATTTGTAAGACCACACTGCTCAATAAAGGATAATTTTGATAACAACTCCAGAACAGACGTCACTGTTATAACCTGACATGACATACAATTCAACCTGTCCATAATGTCATATACTAATAAAAATGGGTATTTGTTAAAAAATATATATTTATGTTGTTCCTCTGAAAATATATTATTATAGCAAACCATAGCTTTAGTTGGTGTATAAAGACCTCTACTTTTTTTTTTTTTTATCTAAACATCAAAATTGTCATATTGTGTGACTGTCTAAGTGTGACCTTACTAATATGACAATATATCTCAGCAAAAGTATAAATAATTGATAGATTTACAATTTAAGTAACATAAGTAGGCATTTTTAATAGACACAGAAAGTGTTGATATACAGTATGTGCATGATTTTAAAGCAAGTTCTGGCCAAATACGTTTTGTCCGTAAAATGGGCATCATATGGTGTGACATTACAATCTGTATTTTGATCGGGCAATAATTTGGACATCATTATGATGTAGAGGTCCACACTCAACCAGGAAGTTGCAGTGTCAAATCTGGAGTGGTTTGGAAGGTCAAGAGGTGAGTTCTTGTTACGAGGCGAACGAGACGTGAGACGTGAGACGTGCGGATCCATCTGCAAAGCTTTATTTCTAAACATGGTCGTAAAACAGGTAAGGTTCTGACAATGGCAAACAGGTATATTGAGGGCAAGACAAAAGAGTAATCCAGAGACAGGCGTGGGTCAAACGACGGCAAGCATAATCCAGAGGGTGAAGCAAACGGGTAATCCAACAGACAGGCTATATTTCAGGCAATGTGCAAACATAGTCCAAAACAGCAAGACAAAGGGATAACCCAAGACAGGCTAAAATCCAAGGCAGACAGAGAACACACAGAAAGGAGATACACAGGCTAGGATCAAGACACGAATGACTCAGGCAATAAACAGGATAAAACTATACTTTGACTCAGAAAACTTGGAATGGCTCCATAATGTAGCTATCATTTGGAGAGCAATAAACGCTAAACAATACTCGGCCTTGAATGGGGGTTTGAGACTGATCTTTATAGTGTGTGTAATTGGCTGCAGGTGAAAACGTAATCAACGAAATGGAACATGGGAAATGTAGTCCGAAGTGACATGTGACAGTCTGTGTAATGTGAGAGTCAATATAATGGGAGGGCGACCTCTGGTGGCAAGCGGATAGAAGGTCACTGACAGGATTCGTGACAGAGCCCCACCCCCAAGGAGCGGCTTCCAGATGCTCCCAACATAGTACAATCCAGGAGGGTGGTGGAGCGGAGGCGGAACAGGGGGAGGGACAGGTCCATGTGGAAGTGGAGGGACAGCGTACTGAGGCAGAGCCAGCAGAGCAAGATGCCAAGGCGGAGCAGGGAGCCAAGGTGGAGCAGGAAACCAGAGTGGAGCTGTCAGAGCAGGAAACCAGAGTGGAGCCTGCAGAGCAGGGAGCAAGGGCGGAGCAGGGAGCTAGAGTGGAGCCTGCGGTGCAGGTGGAGCTGAGGACCACCACAGCAGAGCAGACGGGTCCAAAGGTCCCCACGGTGGAGCAGAACACCACCAGAGAAGGACAGAAGACCACCACGGTGGAGCAGATGGAACAGAAAACCACCACGGAGGAGCAGAAGACCACCAGGCTGGACCAGACGGAGCATGAGACCACCACGGAGGAGAAGACGAAGCAGAAGACCACCAGGTCAGAGCAGAAGACCACTGGGCCGGAGCAGAAGACCACCATGGAGGAGCAGACAGAAACAGAAAACCACCACGGTGGAGCAGAAAGAGTAGAAGACCACAAGGCCCGGAGCAGACTAGACGGACAACCACAAAAGTGGGACTGAAGATGACCACGACAGACCAGATGGATCAGGGACCCCTGGCAGAGACTGGGACCTAAGGAAAACTGAATTACAAGAGACAGGCAGTGCATTCACGGCATCAAGGATAGAGGCAGGGAACACAAAAAGTTCATAAATAGTTTCCCTGATGACAACTGACTGAGATCTAGTCTGATCTAGTGATCTAGACAGTGATCTAATTCAGAAACAGATTCATGGGTTGACACTGGATGGACAGACAGTTCATTATTTAACTCATTGACTGAGACTGGCAAGACAGATACTTCAAAATCAGACACATTATTTGAAACTAGACGAATATAGAGTTCACAATCATCCCCCATGGCTGGTTCAGAACAGGACAAGAGTTCATAAATGCCCTCTGTAGCCGTGACAGGACAAACAGTGGAGTTCACAGATGGCCTCCATAGCCGTGACAGGACAGGCAGAGAGTTCACAGATGGCCTCCATAGCCATGACAGGACTGGCAGAGAGTTCACAGACGGCCTCCATAGCTGTGACAGGACAGGCAGAGAGTTCAGAGAGTTCTACAGCCGTACCATCAGGAAACAGGGAACGCTCATTAGTATTCTTCTAAACAGGACAGGTAAAAAGTTCAGCAATGGTTCCTTCGACCGCGACATAACAAGCTAAAAGTGCATCGCTGGGCACCACCACCGCACAAGGAGCTGAAGCGAGCACCACCGCCTCGGAAGGTTCTGCAGCCTCAGCCGCCACCTCTGGAGGTCCTGGAGCGAGCACCACCATCTCTGGATCTTCTGCAGCCTCAGCCGCCACCTCTGGAGGACCTGGAGTGAGCACCGCCATCTCTGGAGGTTCTGCAGCCTCAGCCGCCACCTCTGGAGGACCTGGAGTGAGCACCGCCATCTCTGGAGGTTCTGCAGCCTCAGCCGCCACCTCTGGAGGACCTGGAGTGAGCACCGCCATCTCTGGAGGTTCTGCAGCCTCAGCCGCCACCTCTGGAGGACCTGGAGTGAGCACCGCCATCTCTGGAGGTTCTGCAGCCTCAGCCGCCACCTCTGGAGGACCTGGAGTGAGCACCGCCATCTCTGGAGGTTCTGCAGCCTCAGCCGCCACCTCTGGAGGTTCTGTGGTGGTGTATGCAGTCCAAACACACCATAAAGCGATCCCTATCAAGGGAAGCGCTTCAGTCAGGGGAATCAGTTCAGGAACAGGAGGGCTAGAGTGAGTGGGTTTGGGGATACCAGCT
>NW_015636172.1:18285-20297 GCF_001515625.1 Sinocyclocheilus rhinocerous
TGTGAGAGTCAATATAATGGGAGGGCGACCTCTGGTGGCAAGCGGATAGAAGGTCACTGACAGGATTCGTGACAGAGCCCCACCCCCAAGGAGCGGCTTCCAGATGCTCCCAACATAGTACAATCCAGGAGGGTGGTGGAGCGGAGGCGGAACAGGGGGAGGGACAGGTCCATGTGGAAGTGGAGGGACAGCGTACTGAGGCAGAGCCAGCAGAGCAAGATGCCAAGGCGGAGCAGGGAGCCAAGGTGGAGCAGGAAACCAGAGTGGAGCTGTCAGAGCAGGAAACCAGAGTGGAGCCGGCAGAGCAGGAAGCCAGGGTGGAGCAGACAGAGCAGGAAACCAGAGTGGAGCCGGCAGAGCAGGGAGCAAGGGCGGAGCAGGGAGCTAGAGTGGAGCCTGCGGTGCAGGTGGAGCTGAGGACCACCACAGCAGAGCAGACGGGTCCAAAGGTCCCCACGGTGGAGCAGAACACCACCAGAGAAGGACAGAAGACCACCACGGTGGAGCAGATGGAACAGAAAACCACCACGGAGGAGCAGAAGACCACCAGGCTGGACCAGACGGAGCATGAGACCACCACGGAGGAGAAGACGAAGCAGAAGACCACCAGGTCAGAGCAGAAGACCACTGGGCCGGAGCAGAAGACCACCATGGAGGAGCAGACAGAAACAGAAAACCACCACGGTGGAGCAGAAAGAGTAGAAGACCACAAGGCCCGGAGCAGACTAGACGGACAACCACAAAAGTGGGACTGAAGATGACCACGACAGACCAGATGGATCAGGGACCCCTGGCAGAGACTGGGACCTAAGGAAAACTGAATTACAAGAGACAGGCAGTGCATTCACGGCATCAAGGATAGAGGCAGGGAACACAAAAAGTTCATAAATAGTTTCCCTGATGACAACTGACTGAGATCTAGTCTGATCTAGTGATCTAGACAGTGATCTAATTCAGAAACAGATTCATGGGTTGACACTGGATGGACAGACAGTTCATTATTTAACTCATTGACTGAGACTGGCAAGACAGATACTTCAAAATCAGACACATTATTTGAAACTAGACGAATATAGAGTTCACAATCATCCCCCATGGCTGGTTCAGAACAGGACAAGAGTTCATAAATGCCCTCTGTAGCCGTGACAGGACAAACAGTGGAGTTCACAGATGGCCTCCATAGCCGTGACAGGACAGGCAGAGAGTTCACAGATGGCCTCCATAGCCATGACAGGACTGGCAGAGAGTTCACAGACGGCCTCCATAGCTGTGACAGGACAGGCAGAGAGTTCAGAGAGTTCTACAGCCGTACCATCAGGAAACAGGGAACGCTCATTAGTATTCTTCTAAACAGGACAGGTAAAAAGTTCAGCAATGGTTCCTTCGACCGCGACATAACAAGCTAAAAGTGCATCGCTGGGCACCACCACCGCACAAGGAGCTGAAGCGAGCACCACCGCCTCGGAAGGTTCTGCAGCCTCAGCCGCCACCTCTGGAGGTCCTGGAGCGAGCACCACCATCTCTGGATCTTCTGCAGCCTCAGCCGCCACCTCTGGAGGTTCTGTGGTGGTGTATGCAGCCCAAACACACCAAAAAGCAATCCCCATCATGGGAAGTGCTTCAGACAGGGGAAGCAGTTCAGGAACAGGAGGGCTAGAGTGAGTGGGTTTGGGAATACCAGCTGTGCCTGCTGACACCAGCGGTGGATCCTCCACACTGGATGCCAGTCGGGAATTCTGATGAACTGACCTCGGAGATCTGGGTGCAACAGACAGAAAGTGGCCAGACTCTGGACGATCAGCTACGACGTGACGTGACTCTGGACAAACAGCTGAGACGTGACTTGACTCTGGAAGATCAACTGAAACGTGACGAGACTCTGGGAGATCAGCTGAGACGTGACGTGACTCTGGGAGATCAGCCAAGACGTGACGGGACTCTGGGAGATCAGCTGAGACCTGACGAGACTCTGGGAGATCAGCTGAGACGTGACGTGACTCTGGGAGATCAGC
>NW_015636172.1:25935-37183 GCF_001515625.1 Sinocyclocheilus rhinocerous
GCATGGTAATGTACATGACAATGTTAATGTGTTTGGTCTTGGCGGAATAGATCTGCTATACTACTGCTGCTGCTGCTGCTGAGGCAGAGCAAGTACCGAGACTTGTGGATGTATTGGCAGTAGCAAAATGCTGCTGTGAGCATGTAAGGAATATTGCTGCTGCAAATATAACATACATGTGTAACGGGGCGAACGAGACGAGAGACATGCGGATCCATCTGCAAAGCTTTATTTTCAAACATGGTCAAAACAGGTATGGGTCAGACACCAGCAAACATATATAGACAAGGCAAGACAAAGAGTAATCCATATACAGGCGTGGGTCAAACAATGGCAAACGTAATCCAGGGGGTGAGGCAAACGGGTAATCCAAAACATGCAATAATCCAGGCAAGGGGCAAACAGAGTCCAAACGACAAAACAAGAGAATATTCCAAGACAGGCAGGTGATCAAGAAACAGGCAATCAGGCAACACAACGTGACTAAACTAAGACTAGAACTAGGAACAAGAACTGGAAACTATGACTGAAAACTGGCTCCGTAATGTTGCTATCACTAGAAGAGAGATACACGCAAACAATACTCGGCAGTGAGAAAGAGGAAGTCCATGGCTTATGTAGGGTGTTTGATTGGTTGCAGCTGTGTTAGTAATCAGTGCAATGGATGATGGGAAATGCAGTCCGGTGTGAAGTGCAATAGTAGTGTGGTGCAAGAGTCCATCATAATGAGCAGGTGATCTCTGGTGGTGAGTGAACGGAAGGGCAGGCACAGGATTTGTGACATACCCCCCGCCCAAGGAGCGGCTTCCAGACGCTCCCAAAACAGAAAAATCCAGGAAGGCGTTGGAGCGGAGGCGGAACAGGGGGAGGGACAGAGTGTCAGGTCCACGTGGAAGTGGAGAGACCGAGGACTGAGATAGAGCCGGCAGAGTAGGGAACCAGGACGGAGCCGGCGAAGCAAGAAGCCAGGGCGGAGCAGAAGACCACCAGAGCAGGACAGAACACCACCACGGCAGAGCAGACGGAGCAGGAGACCACCACAGAGGAGCAGAAGATCACCACAGAGGAGCAGACGAAGCAGAAGACCACCACAGAGGAGCAGACAGAGCAGAAGACCACCACGGAGGGCCAGACTGATCAGGAGACCATGGCAGAGACTGAAACCTAGGGAGAGCAGAGAAAGACAGTGCATTCATGGTCTCACTGATTAGGATTGGCAAGGCAGACAGTTCAGCAGACACATTTGGGGAAACGAAACAGGCAGACAGTTCATGAATGGTCGTAGTAGTGACATGGTTAACGGGACAGACAGGGAGTGAATTTACATCTTCTGGGCTCATAACTGGACCAATGGGGCAGATAACAGGTTCCTTGAAATTAGACTTATCACTAACAGAAACCAAATAGGCAGACAGTTCAAAGTCAGATTTAGCAGCTACATTCGTACAGACAGACCGTTCAAGACCAGGTGCATCGACGGAAACTGGACTGGTAGACATTTCGATGAGTGAAACCAAGCTGGCAGACAATACACTGTCAGACTCATTCGTTGAAACAGGACAGACAGACTGTTCACTAGTGGTCTCTTTGGAAATGACAGAGTTAACAGGGCATACAGAAAGTTCATTTAAGGTTTGAGAGGAATGAGAATTCCTGAACGGCCGACTGGCAGAGAGTTCATAGATGGCCTCCTTGGTCGGAACAGGACAGGACGAGAGCTGATAAGTGGAAACCACTGACACCTCTGGAGGTTCTGTAGCGATTGCCGCCACCTCTGGAGGTTCTACAGCATAAAATCAGGAAACCAGGAGAGTTCAGTAATGGTCTCTTTGACCGTGACATGACAGGCTGAGAGTGCATTGCTGGGTGCCACCACTACGCAAGGAGCTGAAGCGAGAACCGCCGCCTCGGGAGGTTCTGCAGCATACGCCGCCACCTCTGGAGAAACTGCAGCGGACACCATTGCTTTGGGGAACACAGCAGCGAGTGCCACTACCTCAGGAGGTTCTGCAGCATCAGCTGCCACCTCTGGAGACACCATAGTGGACGCCGCCACCTCGGGAGGTTCTGTGGTTGTGTATGCAGCCAAAACACACCAAAAAGCGATCCCCATCATGGGAAGTGCTTCAGACAGGGGAAGCAGTTCAGGAACAGGAGGGCTAGAGTGAGTGGGTTTGGGAATACCAGCTGTGCCTGCTGACACCAGCGGTGGATCCTCCACACTGGATGCCAGTCGGGAATTCTGATGAACTGACCTCGGAGATCTGGGTGCAACAGACAGAAAGTGGCCAGACTCTGGACGATCAGCTACGACGTGACGTGACTCTGGACAAACAGCTGAGACGTGACTTGACTCTGGAAGATCAACTGAAACGTGACGAGACTCTGGGAGATCAGCTGAGACGTGACGTGACTCTGGGAGATCAGCCAAGACGTGACGGGACTCTGGGAGATCAGCTGAGACCTGACGAGACTCTGGGAGATCAGCTGAGACGTGACGTGACTCTGGGAGATCAGCTGTGACGTGACGAGACTCTGGGAGATCAGCTGAGACGTGACGAGACTCTGGAAGATCAGCTGAGACGTGACGAGACTTTGGGAGATCAGATGAAACATGACGTAACTCTGGAAGATCAGTTGTGACGTGACGAGACTCTAGACGATTAGCTGTGTCTTGACTTGACTTTAGATGATCAGTTGAGACGTGACGTGACTCTGGACGATCAGCTGTGATGTGACGTGACTCTGGACGATCAGTTGTGACGTGAAATGACTCTGGAAGAACAGCTGAGATGTGACGAGACTCTGGAAGATCAGCTGAGAAGTGACGTGACTCTGGGAGATCTGCTGAGACGTGACGAGACTCTGGGAGATCAGCTGAGACGTGACAAGACTCTGGGAGATCAGCTGAGACGTGACGAGACTCTGGGAGAATTAGCTGAGACGTGACGAGACTCTGGGAGATCAGCTGAGACGTGACGATACTTTGGGAGATCAGCTGAAACATGACGTAACTCTGGAAGATCAGCTGTGACGTGACGAGACTCTAGACGATTAGCTGTGTCTTGACAACTTTAGATGATCAGTTGAGACATGACGTGACTCTGGACGATCAGCTATGACGTGATGTGACTCTGGACGATCAGCTGTGATGTGACGTTACTCTGGACGATCAGTTGTGACGTGAAATGACTCTGGAAGAACAGCTGAGATGTGACGTGACTATGGATGATCAACTGTGACTTGACTTAACTCATTGAGGTTTAAGTTGTGACGACTTGATTCATGAAGATCAGCTGTGACTTGACTTGACTCATGAAGATCAGCTGTGACTTGACTTGCCTCATGACGATCAACGGTGACTTGAGTTGACTCATGAAGATCAGCTGTGACTTGACTTGACTCAGGGAAATCAGCCGTGACTTGACTTGACTCAGGAAAGACAGCAGAAGTATGACACGGCTTTGTTGTCAACGGCATTTTGTGAGCACGCTCCGGTGCAGCTGCCATTACACGAGCGGACTCGGTGTCAGGTTCCTCTGCGACACCCACAGTAAAAGATGAGCCAACAGACACTAATGCATAGTTCAAAAATAGACTAAGTGAAGCTCGAGGACCGTCACGGATCAGTCGAGACTTTAGTGGCTGTTTAATGCCATCACAAAAAAAATCAATCAGAACACAATCCGGAAAATTAGAATAATTAGCAATGTCTAGATATTCTTGAATATAGTCCTCGAGCAATCGCGTGCCCTGCTTGAGGGCTAATAATAGTCTTGCAGTGTCCATACCTGGCCAGTATCGTTCAGGAAAGCCGTTAGATCCTTGTGTGGCCGAGTATTCTGTTATGGGGCAAATGAGAAGTGAGATGTGCGGATCCATCTGCAAAGCTTTATTTCTAAACATGGTCGTCAAACGGGCAAGGTTCTGACAATGGCAAACAGGTATATTGAGGGCAAGAAAAAAGAGTAATCCAGAGACAGGCGTGGGTCAAACGACGGCAAACATAATCCAGAGGGTGAAGCAAACGGGTAATCCAAGGCTATATTTCAGGCATGGTGCAAACATAGTCCAAAACAGCAAGACAAAGGGATAATCCAAGACAGGCTAAAATCCAAGGCAGACAGAGAACACACAGAAACAAGATACACAGGCTAGGATCAAGACACGAATGACTCAGGCAATAAACAGGATTAAACTAGACATTGACTCAGAAAACTCGGAATGGCTCCGTAATGTAGCTATCACTTGGAGAGTGATAAACGCTAAACAATACTTGGACTTGAATGGTGGTTTGAGACTGATCTTTATAGTGTGTGTAATTGGCTGCAGGTGAAAACGTAATCAGTAAAATGGAACATGGGAAATGTAGTGTGACGTGACAGTCTATGTAATGTGAGAGTCAATATAATGGGAGGGCAACCTCTGGTGGCAAGCAGACAGAAGGTCACTGATAGGATTCGTGACAGTTCTGACTTTTTAATTTTTAATTAAAAAGCTCTGTATCTGATATGCTCACAAGTGATCAATGTTTTGTGTCTTATGGTCTGACATTATTTACATAAAAATTAAACACTTTTTTTACAAATTTTACTTATTAATTCTTAAAAATCATTGCTGCCCATTTACATGCTAAGTATAAGCTAGCTGTTTTTAATTAAAGGGGTCCTATTATGCTTTTTCACTTTTTCAACTTTATACCGGGTTCAGACTACACAATATTTTTGTCGGTCACGATAGTCACTGTGTCAGATTACATGATTTTGACTCCTAAAATGTTGTCGTGTTGTGGACAAGAAACATGTCAGACTACACGTTGCTTCCCCGAAACGATGGAATCTTGCGTCCCGACGCCCATTAACGTTTACGAATACCCACGACACCCTACGTCAAGCAAATCATGGCAAAATCGGGCTAAAATCATGTAGTCTGAACCGGGCATTAGTTAGTCTAGTTAATGTTGCTGTTTGAGCATAAAAATATGTGCAAAGTTACAAAGTCCACTTCAAAAGGAGATATTTTATTTAACAGAAATAACTTTTCAAAAATTACAATGAACGAATCGTTTGGACTACAGCGCATATTTTCCAGGATTTGTGATATCACAAATATTGACGAATGGGATGAGACCTGGTTGAGCTGCACTAGAGAAGGCAACGAGTGTTATCACTATGTCGGAGACACGCTAGCTTTCCCAAGGCAGACGAACTTCATAATAGGACCCCTTTAACCAAGAAATTAGCTTAGCTGAACAAAACATCATATGGTGTGAGACTGTATCATATGGTGTGACCGTTTTCCAAGTGTTCAGCGTGCAGGTTTCACTCTCCCTCTAGTCGTCGTCGCTTTCCAGTGTGATGCTCCGCTCAATAATCCGCTCTTTGAATGTGCGTTTCGCTCATGTATCGCTCATGTTCACCGGAAAAGCAAAGTCCGCTCAAATAATGCGCCGGCAGGAAATTTCTATGTAGTATTCTTGTTTCTGTTTGCAATAGCGTTACTCTGCTGTATCATGTGGCACTTTTCCACTGCATGGTACGACTCGGCACGGCTCAGTACGGCATGGCACGGCACGGCTCGGCTCGGTTTGCGTTTCCACTGCAGTTTAGTACCGCTTTAGAGTGGGCGGGATTATTCATATGTCGTTATAGTTGCGCCGCCTCTACTGCCGCGACTCCTGAAAAACTTTTTCATTCCGCGTCGCCTCATCAAGCTCTCGCTGGATCCGCTCCTCGGCTATCAACGAGAGGAACGTCTGTACTTCCTCAGCAGACAATTTGGTTGTTAAAAAAGGTGCGCTCGTTCAAAACAGTTGCGTTCGATCCTACGCTGGCTGTGCTGATTTAAATCTAGCGGTTCTCTTGTGTCTCGTGTCCCAAGCTCAGTGACGCAGGTAGTGACGATTCTCTCCGGCCAATCAGTGATCAGCAGAGTTTACACGTCACGTTTTGGTAATGGTACGGCTCGCTTGGAACCTCAGCCGAGGTGGTATTGAAAAAAGTACCAGGTACCAGGTACTGTACCCAGTGGAAAATCCCCCAAAAGTGAACCGTACCGTGCCGTACCATGCAGTGGAAAAGCGCCAATGGTGTAGTACTGCTGTACTGGGCAACTCTGGTAAAATGAAGCTCCCCTCTCATTCACTGATCTGCTCCCCGCTATGCTCTGCTCACATGCTCTAAAAATACTGAATAAAAATAATATATTGATATTTAATATTGATATATTTTCTGTCCAATGTTTTGTTACTTTCAATGAAAGTGTGGTTATTTCATTGACTTGTGTTTTTTAAATTCAATATCAATAAAATTAGAGTTAAATTAAAAAGTCTTACAACATTACTTTATATTATTTAATAAAATAATAATTATTACAAAGCATTTTCAGTTTTCGGCCAAGTGCATCCAGAATTTTCGGTTTCCGTTTCCGTCGATAAATAAATTTATTTAAAATGATAAATAAATAACTATTCAAAACGTATTGAAAGAGTTTAATGGTGAACATTAAATTCCCCATACAATTAATGTATTCCTTTTCAATTTTATACTTAACTTAACCATGTTTCACCAGGTTTGCCATGCTTTGCATATTAAAAGATGCAGTTTTTTGTGTGTCAGGCAGAAATGTCAAGTAAAGAGAGGACACAAAAATACAGGGAAAGATTCAATGCTGACCATGCAATGTTCATGTTGAAGGTTCTTGATGTGAGATGTTTGATTTACTCATATTTCTGAGTTTCATAAAATTTTAATGTTAATTGAATTGAATTAATTGAATGTTGAATGCATATAAAATACACTTTTTGCATTGACAAATTGTGGTGTGGTGCGGTTCACTGTGACACTATATCATTTGGTGTGACAATCAGGATTGTGACAATAAAAATACTTTTTTTTGTTATAAATCATAAAATAATCAATGGAATAAAAGAGAAATAGTATCAGCAAGAGTTACAAGCATTTTGTTAGATTTATAACAGGGTTTGTCAGAATTTATCTAAAAGTATCTGGAAAGGCTGAGGAGAGATGTCTTACTTTGCATGATGATTTAGAAAAATAATACAAAATCTAATGGATCTGCACAAAAAAAGTCAACTCTTAAGATAGTAATGATAAAGATTTATGATGAAGTTAGTTACTTAGGTAGAGTTTATCCCATTTTCATTTTATATAGAATAACGTTTATGTAACACCATGTGAAAATTTTAGGCACGAATGCAACAAAGTGGTGAATAAATCCAATTTCCAATACAAAATCTAAAATACCACATATATTTTTGGAAATTCAAGAGTCAGTACAACATAACTCATTATTTTTTATGCCTAATATTTGAAGTAAAAAAACAAAAACTGTTTGCAGGCTTATATGTCAACCACCCACATGGTCCTTCAAGGCTGCCATTGCCTGCCACTTCCAGGGAACTCCGACCAACTTTGATGGACGTTATTGACATCTCCTGATCCAAGAGAGTTTGCGAGGCTAAGAAAGTTTAAGCAGCCCCTAAACCTATACCACTATTCTCCTCAGTACAGATAAGTTAGAATTCATCCCTTTGCCACCCCCTCATCAACCCAAACCAGCAGTCATCAGAGGTGGAAAGATGAAAGCCTTCTGTCCATTCTGTGACCATAAAAAAGCACTATCTGAGTAGTTGCAATAACTTTAAACAGCTCAATAAGGGACAAAAAGTGGAGTGGATAAAGAGCAAAACAGATCTTGGCACTGCAGTCATGCTGACAAAGCTGCTCAATGTACATTGAAGACTCTCTCTCAGACCTGTAACGGGAAGCAAATCCTCATCCTGCATGATGTAAATGACCAGGGTAAAGCCATTGAAGAATCTCCATGAACAAATGCAGTTCTGTATGTTGACCACCCAATCTATAACAGCAATGCATTTTTGATGGTGAGCAAAGTCCTACTTCACAATGGAGATCGATTGAGGCCTACACTGTCCTAGATGATGGGTCAGAGCAGACCATTATCTTTCAGGAAGCAGTGCAGAGACTAAGACTGGAGGGAACACCAGAGGACTTAGTGCTCTGCACAGTGAGACAGGACACACAGACCATTCAGAGGGCTGCTGTAACTTTCACTATATCACCAGCCGCTCACCCTGGTAAGAGGTACATGATTCATAGTGCCTTCACTGCTAAAGCCTTGGGACTGGCCGAACATACTCAGCCAGTAAGTACCACTTATATTTGTTTGTGTACAGTAATTTTTCTGCAGTAAAGCCGTTTCAGGTTTTTCTGATGATATTCTGTTTTTGTTTTATGCCTGCTGCAATTATGAGTGAAACATCACATCATCGTGAATAAAACAGTGCCAACCTTGAAGAATAAAGGTGAATTGCACTTATTGAGTCATCAGATATTTAATTATTGTTGCGCATGAAAAATATACTTACACTATTACATACTTTGGGGTGCTAGCAACCCTATACACTTTTTAAGTTTTTTTTCAAGCCATTTTTATTTGCATGGATTCAAAGGGATGTGTAAAATTTAGACAATATGGACAAATATAATGCAATCTACATTTTAGTATTTTTTAAAAACTATAATAGTTGTATTATTATTATTTGGAATAAATTTTCATTTTTATATTTTATGTTATAATTTTAATTTTAGTTTATTTTATTTATTCAGATATAGACCCCTTAGACTCAAGCATTCATGAGTGCCTTATACAGTTTCATAATTCTGAACATGAGGTGAGGTTGGAGTTTGAGCAGTGTTGAATTTATTTGTATGCAGTATGTTATTATGACCACTAGATGACACTGTTTTACATAAAGATTGTAGCTGTCGACATCACGGAGACAGATGCTGGTCATGCCCTCAATCTTAATCAGATGTACATCTGTGACATAAATTCGGGAGTTCCCAGAGCTTGTGTGTGAAGATGCTTGGTATTCCATGAGCATGTGAGTCTTTCCAAATGGAGTTTCCCACCATCCCACCATTTGTTTCATATGGAACAAATTGTATTTTAAAATATATTATTTCCATAATAAGTACTCTTTTTAAAAGTATGCTAAAATATATGCTATTTCTTACAACTTACAACTTACTGTAAATGAAGGTAAAGGTATTTGATAAGTTTAAAGCGACTGTACTTTTCATAAAGTTTATTTAGCGGTATACATATTTACTGTATAATTACACTTAAATGTACAAAAGTGTAATTCAATCATGACAACCCTCGGAAGATTTTAGCATGGTGATAGATATGACAATGTTAATGTATTTGGTCTTGGTGGAATAGATCTGCTACGCTGCTGCTGAATTGCTGCTGCTGTTGGTTATTGCTGTAGTTGTAGATTATTGCTGCTGCTGCTGGAAGCCAGTACAGGAACTTGCTATTGCCAATGCATATGGCAATACGGTGCCGTGAGTGTTTAAGACATACTGTTACTGCATAAATAGCATATAAAATAACCCCCCAACAATGCTGGAAGAACAAAACAAAACAATTAAATATGTATGCTGCTGCTATACAATAATATGCTTAAAATAATCCCTATAAGGCAGAAGACATATAAAACATAAACCCCCCAGAAGAAGCAGATCTATTGCCAAGACATATGTACTGCTGCTGCTCCGGAGAGCAGTGAGACCATGTGTTTGCCATCTATGTGAGCCGGGGCCGGCTTTGCCGAATGCTAGCGAACTATTGCTGTGTGTACCTGATCGGTTGACCAGATAGCTTAAACTAGTGACCTGAGTTAAATGTGTTTCTGGGCTAATGGAGCCCAGATAAATTAACTAGTGGCTTAACAATGTGAACCTGGGTGCTGTACCCTTAGGTTTATTTAACTAATGACCTAAATAACTATGTGTGTCTGAGCCAATAGCTCAAACTTACCTAGGTAGAAACACGCACCATGTGTGTCGTTAACAAACAGGAATCACACTGTAGGCTGATAGATGACTCAGGTTAGGGCGGCCTGAGCAAATAGTTTTAAATTTGTCAATCAAGTAACAAATTGTAATTTGTTTTCCCATTAACGTTCATCAACGTTACTGCAATGGAAAAACTTACCTTTAACTATTAATAAGCTAACAAATTATTTGGCGAAGAATAAATCACTGTTGCCAAGACATATGTACTGCTGCTGCTCCGGAGAGCAGTGAGACCGTGTGTTTGCCATCTATGTGAGCCTGGGCCGGCTTTGCCGAATGCTAGTGAACTATTGCTGTGTGTACCTGATCAGTTGACCAGATAGCTGCTGGTGTTTAGACGTCCTGTTTGTTGCTGGCGTGTGTTTTGAGTTTGAGCTCTGTCAAGTTAATTCTTTATCATCTATATATCGTCTTAAAATCAATTTTATACACCATCATTTTCGTTTCTATAACGTGTGAATATATCCGCTATCGTATTCTACAACAAAAACAATCAGAGCGCCTTGTTATCACTAGTTATATTTTGATTTCCTGAGTCCGCTATTAGCATATAGACCGTTAGCATCGCCAGTGTGGTTGCCGCTAATCTCGCTTACATTGCTAATACTCTATTCACACACATTACCAAGCGTCCTAGGCTTTTTCGCACTGATTGCCTGCACCCCAGCAGAGTCGGAGCGGAACTCCTTTCGGACAACATCTCCAGGACGCTACGCACCATATGACTAGAGACAACAGAACAAAGAACCTGGTATCTGGAAAAGTTCCAGCACAAGACCCTCATGGACCCCATGACCGTTTGACATGTAAATTGCTAAATCCGATAAACAGAAAGTGACAGATTAAGAACTCCCTGTCCAGCAGAAGGATGGCAGATATACACTCGTGACATGGGCATGACCTCAGGACACCTCCCCTTTTCTCCCTGCATTCCAAAAAAAGGACGCACCCTTTTCTCTCTCTTCGGTCAGACAAAGGGACATGAAACTTACAACAGACAATTTCAACAGATAATCATTTATGCGCATAACAGGGCAACCATATTCACAAATAATCTGGCAAATTCGACTTAAAAATTAATGACACCAAGATATTATGATGAATCTTGTCTATTTTTATCCGGAAGAATAGATGAGACATAGAGAAACAGAGTTATTGTACCTGTTATTATTGCACGGCAGAGCGTGTTGAATGAAAGTGAAACTCGAGGGTTTCTTGTTTAGAATTTAACTGCAATAAAAACGTTTAAATATTGTCCACCGAGACAAAATAAGTCGCTCTAGAAAAGCTCCTCGCCTCCCATTGAAAAGAACAGACAGATGCAAACTTTATAAACCTTA
>NW_015636173.1:0-807 GCF_001515625.1 Sinocyclocheilus rhinocerous
TTCCGCCATGTAAATAGCGAATCCGCCATGGCGCGAGCGCAACTGACTTTTAAAAGGGAAGGGAGATGAGACTCTGATTGGTTTATTGCACGTTACGCCCAAAAAACACCCATTACTCATTAAGAGAATAGGGACAACCCGTTTAGACCATGCGCCCGGGTGCGCCGACCGTTTTCCCGTCGTTAAACTAGCAAAAGTGGATTCGGACACGCCCTGAGTGCACCTGCGCCGTGTGCTTTAGACTATGCGCTTAGATCGTTAAAATAGGGTCCAAAGTGTTTTCACGGTGAGATGATGTGAAGAATAGGTGATTGATGAGATAGAACTGGAAAGCTGAAATTTTCCTCTTCTGCTAAGAAGAAGTTGATGTAAACTGAAAGGAAGGGCAACTAAAATTATTGAAAGTGGTCAATATGTCTATCGACATCCTGCTTTTCCATGGTTTGCCCTTACCTGTGTAATAGGAAGGCTGACAGGTTGAAGGTAGACTGCCTCACGGCATTCCTTTTTCTAATATGTTGCCCACTTCAGCATAGCTAGTAGCTGCTCCTTTATGGACCCCTCCCTGGAAAGTGCATTTACCCTAAGAGCTTGGTGAATGATATTTGAAGGGCAGAACATGAATTCATCCCAATCTTTCATTCAGCCAACCCTCCCCAAATATTTCATTTGGGTTTTACAGTAGGGATATATGCTTCCATTTGGATGGATTGCTCTCAAAGGTCTCTTCTAGGTTGTTGATCCACAAATATAAAGGCTGATATAATGGAGGTAGAGAGCTTCATGGCTTCCCTCCATTTAACTCAT
>NW_015636174.1:0-916 GCF_001515625.1 Sinocyclocheilus rhinocerous
TTTTTTTCCTTTTTAGAAAATGAGTTTGAACCACGCAGTAAACAAGCAGCTCAGCTGATCTCAGAGTAACAATGTCTTTGCATAGGTCTCTATTATTCACATTTCCGTCTCAGCCAAACAGATTGGACAAGGGTCTGGATTTGACCGGGCTCTTGAGAGACTCCTCTCCTTCCTCGTTCTCTCTGAACGACGTGCTGTGGACGATCTGCGTCTTGAAGCGGTTCCTCTGCAGTCTGATGCGGCTGATGGAGGATTTCCGATACAGAGACCTGGGCCTGGGCTGAGCATCGGCCGTCATCTCTTCAGGGTGGTTCAGTAACCGTAGAGCGTTGAGGTTGGACTGCAGGACTTTAGGAAGCTTCCATCGCCCGGCTCCAGATGCGTTCTCTGTGTCAGAGTTCACACAAGCCCCTATGATGTCCTTGATGTCGCATGTGTCGCTGGATCGGAGATACTGCGCCGCTTTCTTCCCGCTGTAATCCCGCACATCCACGTCAGCATCATACGCTCCCACCAGAAGCTTCATGACCTCTATATGATTGTGCATGGCTGCCAGGTGCAGAGGCGTGTAGCCGGCGCTGGATCGGGCGTTTACGTTGATGGCGACGCCGTGCCGTTTGGCGAAATCCACCAGCATTGCGAAAAGCTCGTGTTTGCCTTGCTTGGCCGCCCAGTGCAGACACGTAAACCCCGTGACAAAGTCCTTCTTGGAGATGAGTGTGGGTTCACACTCGAGCAGCCGCTGCAGACTGTCCCACTCGCCGTCTGCCGTGCACATCATCCACTCGTGCTCCAGCGGGTCTAAAGTTACCGAAGCACAATCCTCATCCACAGACGACATTCTGAACTCACTGCTTCTGGCTGACATGTGCCCTTGGGAGTTACGGTGCACCAGTGAGCGTCTCACCTGCATATG
>NW_015636175.1:0-479 GCF_001515625.1 Sinocyclocheilus rhinocerous
TTATAAAAATTATAGTTGTTCATATATAATATATATAATTTATAAGTTTTGAAAAAGAAGCAGAATAAGACAATAAGACAAATACGGAAGAGATACAAATCAAACTCATTTTTCAGATACAGTAGATTTACTTCTTTTAGTCATTTGAGTCTTTCATAATTTTAGTCTAGTTTTAGTCAATGAAAGTCATTGAATTTTTGTCAACTTTTAGTCATTACTTTTAGTCAAACTGCAGTTACCAACATTTATTTTGGTAGCTATTTTATATGTAGTCTTCAAACAAAAATAGTCATTCATTCTTCTCTATTTAGACCTTATGAGAAATTTGAATCAAGTATTGAATTTGGAAAAACTTGAATAAATGATGACAATTTAAATTTTTGGGTGAACTATCCCTTTAACAGTAGTGAAAAGGGAACAACTTATAAAAATATTATAGTTGTTCATATATAATATATATAATTTATAATTTTTGAAAG
>NW_015636175.1:526-673 GCF_001515625.1 Sinocyclocheilus rhinocerous
ATCTCGCCTTCACTAACTTTAAGTTAATCGACAACGAATTGTGACTCCTGGGAAAAAACGGGACATCTGGTCACCTTATCCCTACACCTTCGGGTGCTGAGTCCATTGTTTCAGATCGCTAGTTCGCATTTTGGTAGCCTATCCATC
>NW_015636176.1:0-154 GCF_001515625.1 Sinocyclocheilus rhinocerous
GCAGCTTCTCCAGAGGTGGCGGCGTGTGCTGCAGAACCTCCCGAGAACCTGCTGCAGAACCTCGCTTCAACTCCTTGTACGGTGGTGGCGCCCAGCAAGGCACTCTCAGCCGGTCATGTCGTAGTCGAAGGAACCGTTAATGAACTCTCCCTAT
>NW_015636176.1:386-695 GCF_001515625.1 Sinocyclocheilus rhinocerous
TGTGAACTCTTTGCCTGGCCTGTCCTGTCACTGGAGGCCATCTGTGAACTCTTTGCTTGCCCTGTCACGGCTATGGAGGCCGTCTGCGAATTCTCGTCCTGTCCTGTCACGGCTATGGAGGCCTTCTACGAATCCTCGTCCTGTCCTGTCACGGCTATGGAGGCCGTCTGCGAATCCTCGTCCTGTCCTGTCACGGCTATGGAGGCCGTCTGTGAACTCTTTGCCTGTCCTGTCACAGCTATGGAGGCCGTCTGCGAACTCTTTGCCTGTCCTGTCACGGCTATGGAGGCCGTCTGTGAACTCTTTGCC
>NW_015636176.1:732-1000 GCF_001515625.1 Sinocyclocheilus rhinocerous
TCCTGTCACGGCTATGGAGGCCGTTTGTGAACTCTCTGCCTGTCGTGTCACGGCTATGGAGGCTGTCTGTGAACTCTCTGCCTGTCCTGTCAAGGCTATGGAGGCCATTTATGAACTTTTATCCTGCTCTGAACCGGCCGAGGAGGCCATCTCTGAACTCTCGTCCTGTTCTGAACCAGCCATGGGGCTTGATTGTGAACTGTCTGTCACAGCCCAAAAGCCGGCCTTTGAACCCTTAACCCTGCCTGTCATGAGCCCAGAGACTATT
>NW_015636177.1:0-162 GCF_001515625.1 Sinocyclocheilus rhinocerous
ACAGAATTTCTGAGGGGGAAAAAAAATTCATAAGGCTACTTTAAGGAAAAAAATGAATAAATTATGCATTCAAATAATTAGACATGCTAAAACACAGAATTTGGTAACAATAAATAATATGGTGAGAAAAAATAAAACATTTCATAGGGCCCTAAACGTAAT
>NW_015636177.1:411-604 GCF_001515625.1 Sinocyclocheilus rhinocerous
CCCCAGTTTGGGAACCACTGCTTTATTCTTTTAAATGGATACATTAATCGTGTTTAATATATATTTTTTTTATTAAAGTGTAAATCAGTTTAATAAATAATGTAAACTTGACTGACTGCTTCACTGCAACTTTGAAGGGATATTTATGTTGTTTATTATTTATACTATTTATAATTTTTGTGCAATTACTTGC
>NW_015636178.1:0-546 GCF_001515625.1 Sinocyclocheilus rhinocerous
AAAATAGTAAATATCATCATGTCCTCCTGTTTTTTTTACCCTAATGAACGTTATAGGAGCAATAAATAGTTAATAAAGAAACTTCATTCTAATGCTCATTATATTAGCGTTAGCCGCGCTTATGCTAACGATTAACTACTCTAATAACAGCATTCATTTCAATCCGACATTCAGATTAAAATATTGAATAATATTCATAACAGAACAAATATTAAAAATTAAAATGAAACTTAACTGCTTGAACTCTTTCATTTGATCTGGGTGTCTTTAAAGTGTTTTGTTAGTTTGGTGTGTTTCCTCCTTTTGATGTCACCACGTCTTTTATGAAGAGAGCGCATCTGCGCACCTTTCGGATAGCGCATCAAGAACCGGGTTGACCGGGTACTCGGTACCACCGGTACTTAAAAAAACCTGGTACCGTAACGTTTTCATTTTTTTAGTACTGACTTGGTACCGAAGTGCCGGGACTTTTGACAACACTATATATATTTATATATATATAGCTGCCCAAATCAATCCGAGCAGCTGAGTCCTTAACCATCTTCA
>NW_015636179.1:0-1182 GCF_001515625.1 Sinocyclocheilus rhinocerous
GGAGTAATGGCTGCTGAAAATTCAACTTTGCATCACAGGAATAAAAATGTTAATGTTTTAAAACTTTTGACAGGTACTGTACTGTTAAATATATCAGTAAAGGTAGGCAGTAAAACAAAAAGTTAGGTAAAATAATTAAGGATGTTTTATTCCAAGAAAAAGTAGTTGTTTCCGCCCGGTTTCGAACCGGGGACCTTTCGCGTGTGAGGCGAACGTGATAACCACTACACTACGGAAACCACATGTTCAGTCAGCCTTGCTGGATCTGCTTATGGTCTGATGTTCATAAGTGAGAATTAGTTAGAGCATATTTGAATAATAATTTGTAGCAGGTAGTAAATAATTGACTTGTATTCAGATTTGGATTTTAGCTACACATAATGGAGTATTAGTAGTAAGCCACTGATTTAATTAGATTTAAAAGTATTTTCTGCATTAATAAAACATCCATTCTACTGGGAATTTAACACACTAAGGCCATAAAGATACTTTACACATGAATGCAAATGAGAATATTTGGCTATAACTCTATCAGTAGTGTTTGATCTCTTAAAGGGGTCCTATTATGCTCTTTTACAAAGTCTTGATTTTGTTTTGGGGGTGTACTAGAACATGCTCTCATGCTTGGTGGTTCGAAAAACGCATTATTTTTCACATAATTTACATTATTAAAATACCTTTCTCCCCAGCCTGGCACAAACGGCTCGATTAGTTCTGGGTTTTAATGAAGGCCCGCCTTTCGAAAAAAACGAAATGTGTTGTGATTGGTTAGCTGTCCCAGCTGTGATTGGCGAACAGCTTAGACGGCGTTTCAGTACTGCAACGCCCCTTCCTCCGTCTTTCGTTGTGATTGGCGAACAGCTTAGACGGTGTTTCAGTACTGCCCCGCCCCTTGCTCCGTCTTTCAACAAAAACTTTTGGGCGAATCTGGCACTGTACTCCCTCGTGTTGTGGAAGCTGTCCTCAGTAAAATGCGCAGCACACAATAGCAAATTTGGGTTATAATGCTCAGGAACAGAGTTAAAAAATAAATTGCAACCACTGTTTCCTGACATCACCCACTTTCGGAAGCCCAAACAAAGATGTTTGGGCATGGATGTGAAAAAAAACTGCGTTTCAGGCGGTCGCACGCGTCATATTATTTTCTATGAGTGTAGGCACACCGGCGGTGCCGTTCGGCGT
>NW_015636180.1:0-240 GCF_001515625.1 Sinocyclocheilus rhinocerous
AGAATGTCTAAAGTGGACTATCGAAATAAAGTGTTACCGAACCTTATCCCATCTGTGAAACATGGCACATTTAGCAAGAATTCACGTTAAACATATTTAGCTGGCTTGATAGAGAAGGATCACTCAAATCAGAAAGAATGTGAAGGCTATGTTGACGGCAATGGACATAGCGGGAAGTTATAGTGTAGTTATTAAGTAATTTGTTTGTTCCCTCTAAATACTGAATATTTTCAGGTAGGT
>NW_015636180.1:278-1031 GCF_001515625.1 Sinocyclocheilus rhinocerous
TTTGTTCCCTCTAGATACTGAATATTTTCAGGTGATATCATGATTTAAACAGGTACAACACTTATTCACACGCAATCGCTCTCTCAATAATGCATTCAAACAAATGTAATCTTATACAGTGCTACTTCATCTGCATCCGATTTCGAATGAGCAGAAATCTGTAAGAAATGCAGCGATCCGTAGGTAAAATAACTGACGAAAACGTACTGTTATTTTCATCACAAACAAAATTTGCACTGCAAAAAGCATCAATAGCATTTTAATGCTGAAAACCATGTTATTTGCTTGTCATGTGGTAGGAAAAAAGTTTGCACACTAGTGTTCCAATAATCCACTTTGAAACGCTCCTGTCATTTTATTTATTTTATTATTTTCTTTTAATATACCTTATGAAGAGAACTGTGATATTTCAAACATACTGAAATACTTTAGCCGCGGAGCGAAGGCGAAGCGATGTTTCTGATACCAGTGAGCGAGGAGTGGAGCGGGAGCGGGAAATGGTGAACCCGGAGCGGAGCTGGAACGGAGTGATTATTAAATGCTCGGAGCGCGAAGGGGAATTTGTTGCCGCTCCACTCCGCTCGCATACTCTGGTTCTGAATGAGTGCCAGTCTTGGCCGAGCACCAGCTCCAGCTCTGGCACCAGCCCCAATGGATGACGCAAACGTACGGTGGTTCGGAACCAAAAAAACACAGTATCACAGTATCATAAGAGTGGCAGATATCAATTCAGAAAACAGCGTTTACATTATC
>NW_015636181.1:0-239 GCF_001515625.1 Sinocyclocheilus rhinocerous
AAGCATCAGCATCTGCTGCTCAGATACACCTAACCCTACCTGATAAGTTATTTCAACTTTGCGATTATTTCCTTGATTTTTATTTTTATTGAAAACAAAAGCCTTTCCGATGTGATATGAGATGTGAAAAGGGAGAAGAACGATTTCGGCAAAAGGTAGACGCGAACTCGGGTCGCTCGCATCAAAAACACTACGCAACCCGTAAATATAATAATTTAAAAAATATATCTATATGTCAG
>NW_015636181.1:428-527 GCF_001515625.1 Sinocyclocheilus rhinocerous
AAAGCGAATACCGGTGTTATGTTGTTCCATGATATGGATTTTGCTATATCGTGAATACAGTTATATATTCATGAATTCAAATTTTGCATTTATATAGTT
>NW_015636182.1:0-469 GCF_001515625.1 Sinocyclocheilus rhinocerous
GTAAACTTGCGTCTGCTATCAAGTCCGGGATGTGAATCCGTCACTCATCTCTGTGCATCTCGGTGTACGACTAAGAAAATAAGACACGATAGTTTCTCACGGCCGCTCCACAAGCGTGCTGTACGGCGATCGAACGGACGCCGCTGTCACGAGCGGAGAAAGTCACTCTTCACGAATCATGCCAGTTGTTTTCTCTTATCTCGGCTGTTTGTCATAAGCTATACTCCATTAATTGATATTTAAATATATTTCCAAGATTATGAAATCCGTATGCACTGCCTAAATGTATTCATTGCTTGCTTGATCAGCCGTTTGAATAACAGTCTCTCTAATAGGATTTAAGGAATATTAATAGCGAATCCATCACGGCTGAGAAAATTAATCGTAGAAATCGTAGATAATCACAGGTTAGAATTCTAATCCCTGATTTGTTAATCTGTGTTTAAAATTAAGTGGTGCAAGTGGTGCT